>NW_019727402.1:1491263-1589945 GCF_002891405.2 Cryptotermes secundus | reverse complement strand
ATCAGCTCGTCGCAAGGCATCTACTTGTAGACAAACACAGAAAAACGCACACAAACATCAATGCCCTGAGTGGGATTCCAACCCACGATCGCGGCTTCCGAGCGAGCGAACACAGTGCATGCCTTAGACCGCTCGGCTACTGTGACCGGCATATGCTGTATATACATACATTTAATAACATGTAAAATGTAAACTGTACATACTGACAATAGACTTATTACCGCTGACTGTGACTCTGGCAAACGAGAGACCCGTCCTCTCGTCAGATAGACGCCCCACGTCATCAAGTCTCGATCTGTCTGACAGTAATGAAGATCTGGTCTTAAGCCCTAGATGGGTGCTTTATTCCAAGACAGACTGGCCGACTGACCGTCAGTCGTAACATAACTCTGACTTTAACTTTGACTTTGAAGACAGAATTCAGTTCTGTACGGGGGTTTGCAAATACAGGGCTTGAGCCTAAAGTATAGGAATAGCCCTATTGGAGCCGTTACCAGGAAACGCATACTAATAGACTGAGAACACTACACTGTGTGCTCTAGTATACTGTAAATTGTGTATATATCGATAGTGTTATAGTTGTTTGTAGTTACGGCCTATAAGTGGTCAATAAATCTATTCACCAATCCAAACCCCGTCTAGTCACACATAATGCGATATAGTATACAGCATACGGACCGAAGAGAGAGAAATACGAAGGCCACTGAAGATGTGGCATGAAGTTCTTGTAGGTTATTAAACAACGCTTTTATTATCGAGGATACATAGCGTAGGATGATAGAATGACATAAATGCTGAAATGAAAGCAATTTTGAAAGAAGCGGCAGTGTCCCAATCTCTGAATTTTAGTGGAAGGAGTGAGGAAAATCAAAAAATTCCTGCCAGGATAGATGGTGTTCCTCCAAAATTCAAACTTAGAGGTTTTCTTTAGACCATGTTGTTCGGTGACAATGAAACCAATAACTTTGATACTAAATCGCATGTCACTCTGTCAGTCAGTCTATTCATCAGTCGAATATCGGTCAATCAAACTAGTCTGTCAGTAAGTTACAAGGACCTTAGAGTCACAGTGTCCGGCCTGGAGTCCGGCAGGCCCCATTAGTACTTCGGATGGAAGCAATTAGTTGCAGCCCGTAATTGAACGGTATCAATTATTAACGCTTTGGGAAACTTCTCGGCTTACACACACCGGTCTATACATCTCGCGCTACAAATGTACAAGTATATAAATTATTACAATTGGCAGACGAGATATTCCAGCAGTCTCAGTGGAAATAATCAATTACTATACCATATATTCGTGAACAGACAAGTTCATGGAAGTAGGCCTAGGCCCAGTTGGGCTATAGTGCCACGGAAAAAAAAATCATATATTCGGCCGGGACTTGAAGCTGACCACTCACTTCCAGCTAGTATGAGGTAAAGAAAAGGTGGATCTAACATCCACTCCCCCATACATCTTCATAGCGTAGAGCATAATTCATTGAGCACACACTTCATATTTTTTACCATATATTATTTTTATTATTATTAATCTTAGTGGCGTGAGACTGAGTCCACTTGGTACGTCGGCCAATACTGACCTATTGTACCAGCCCCAGATGATAGGTGATGATTGTGGAGCAATTGGTGGAATGAAGATGGCAGGGGAAACCGAAGTACTCGGAGAAAATCTGCCACAACGCTACTTTGTCCACCAAAAGAAAAGCCACATGACCGGACCCGGGCTGGAACACAGGCCGCCGAGTTGGGAAGCCAGTGACTAACCGTCTGAGCTATGGCACGGCCTCCTATACCATATATACACCTGTCATGTAAAGAAGCCCATAATGCAACATAAAATTCTAGGTTCATTAATGTTTCTGAGGAACGTATTGCCTCCATCTTCACGGTCGAAGACTAAGCCAAGTAAACAACCAGCAAGAATTAAGCAAGGCTTACTCTTATATCCTGAAGATGGAGGCAGTACGTTGCTCCGAAATGTCAGCGAATTTCTTCCGAAATGCAAGATTTTACAACCCCGAAGAAAGTACCATTCAAAGAAACTTCAGAGAAAATCTCAGATTCGCATATTTTATTCATGTCACGCAGTTATCACGAGGAACACAAACATAACTGGTTGAATTATTTTTCTTCTCCTAGACCAAGATTAGCATTATCTGATTGGGCACCTTAATTCACATAAGAATATACCGACTGTCCCAGAAGGAAAGGCCACTATTCTGGGAGGTCATAGTATCGGTTATCCTAAGCAGAAAACTATACATGTCAATGTTTCCTATTCCGAACGGTTTTCGAAAGAGAGCTATTTCACTGCACAGTTCCAAAATTATTGATAAGGAGGAGATATTACGTACTGTTTCTAATACAAGTATTTATTGTTCAAGTGACAAAGTTGGTACAGCTACACATTTTCGAAATTTTCACCGTCAGCATCAATGTATTTTGCAACTCGTGTGAGGACATGGCGTGTTGCTCGTCTGTACAATGTACAAATGTATTATTAATTACAATGAAATAGCTCTATATGTGAAAACGATCACAATAGTACACATGTTTATATATATATATAATTTCATTATTAGAATGACCTATATTATGGCCTCACAGAACATTGACTTTTCCTCCTGGCTCACTCTGTATATTTACTTTAAAAAGGGTGAAGCCATCCCTATACCTAATTTTTTAATTCGTATAATGGGGGGGGGAGGAGTCCATTTTGGTTCACTCTGCACGGCGACCACTGATTTGCCTATTGTACCTGTACCGGGTGATTATGATGGAGAATTTGGTGGAATAAAAATTGGTAGGGGAAACCGAAGTACTCGGAGAAAACCTACCTCAGCGCCACTTTGTCCACCACAACTCCCACTTGACCAAACCCGGCTTTGAACCCGGGCCGCCGTGGTGAGAAGCCAGAGACTAACCGCTTGAGGTATGGCGCGGCCTTTTATTCCCTACACCTAATTCCACGAAGACTCACGGGGAGGTGACAGCATAGCTCCGCAATTCTTAATCTCGGCACGAGATGGGGTTGAGTTGTCAGATTCCTGCCCCTGTCGCTTTACTTTGGGGCAACAGCACCATCACCCTTTGTACAGGGGATTGGGTTGGTCCCAGAGGAGAACTGGACGTTATGGAGAAAAGAAAAATCACTTGTCCCGGCCGGGTATCAAACCCCAATTCCTCGGCCGTCCAGCCCATATCTATACAGACTGCGAAATCCTGGCTCCTAACATATGCTGTAGTACAGAGGATCTACATTTCATATGCAAAGTTCCACTTTATGATGTCAAAGCTGGTGTTCCATGCAACGTCAGTGGACTGGAGATTATGGACACCTGATTCATGCAGATACAATTAATTCTGAGAGATGTATAACCCAAGCACTGCTAGCGAGCTAGTAACCTTCAGTCTCGTCTCACCGCAGTTGGCCAAGTAGAAAAGGCAACAACCCACGCGGTAAACTCCGCGATGGAAAAGGTCGTGTTCCCGGCACAGTCGCTAGATATTCTCCTCTCCACTTCCCTCAGACTTACCCGGAAGGCTATTAAAAAGAAAGAATATATAACCCTCAGTTACGGCCGCGCCATGGCTCAAGCGGTTAGTCGCTGGCTTCCCACCGCGGCGGACCGGGTTCAGGTCCCGGGTCTTGACAAGTGGGATTTGTGGTGAACAAAGTGGCGCTGGGGCAGGTTTTCTCCGAGTACTTCGGTTTCCCCTGCCAATCTTCATTCCATCAATTGCTCCACAATCACCCTCACCTATCATCTGGGGCTGGTACAATAGGCCAGAAGTGGCCGCAGTACAAGGGACTTAGTCCCACCCCACTAGCAATAAAGAAATCCTCAGTTAGGATAGTCAGTATGAAACAGTAAACACTTAAAAAGGAAAAGCTATCCCATTAACATGCCGTGGAGGCCCATAGGGTTGGGAGACGTCGAGGCTCTAGACCAGGGGTCTCCAAACTTTTCGAACCGCTGGCCACATTAGGTAATTCAGCACTTTCAAGGGGCCGGATAAAATGAGAAATTAATAACTCTAGGTATATGAGTTTTATTGAAAGCACAGAATTTCATAAACTAAATACAAAGTACGTGAGAATAAATTATCGTATATTAATGACAACAGACAGTAGCAGCAAATACTCATATTCTCATCACAAATTATAATAAAATAATTAATGTGAATGATGGATCTCTTTTTGCATTTTTAAAATTTGATCAAATTTACTTTCAAATTTTGAAACGCTAATCACAAGTAGCGGCTTTAAATGTTCATCGGATAAATTTGCCCTGTATTTCGACTTGATGTGCTTCATCTGGGAAAAAGTTCGTTCACACAGATATGTCGTCCCAAAAATGGAGATAAATTTACAAGCAAATTTCTTTAAATTTGGAAATTGCTCAGAGTTCAGAAATTTATAAAATTCGATCAAATTTCCTTCCTTGTATTTGTCTTTAATATGATAATTTTCCTGAAGTTCAATAATTTCCATTTGAATTTGACTTGGGACATCTGCAGCATCACAGTCAAACGGATTTTGAAACAATCTAATTTCCTGAGCACTGGAATCCAAACCAGCAAATCGCTTCCGAAATTTTTCGTTCAAACCTGAAATGACTAAATTTGCAAACAGGGAAAGAAATTCTATTTCACCCTTTTTATGAAACTCTGCACAGTATTGCATATGAACAAAGTTACAATTTTTCACTTGGCTTTCCAGAAGTATCAACTTTGCTCTGAATGCCTTGATAAGTTCAAATAAATCACAGACTAAGTTATTTTCACCCTGCAACTTTAAATTCAAATGGTTCATATGGTTCACCAGATCAGCAAAAAATGCTAATTTCCAAAGCCACTCGGTATCTGATAAAAGTGGTTCGTGATGGTTTTTCTCGGTAAGAAATATATCAATTTCATTCCTGAGCTGAAAGGAACGCGAAAGAACCTTTCCACAGCTAAGCCATCGAACTGCAGTATAATATGTCAGGTCAATAAGCTCGGAATCACATTTACCAGTACTCATTGGAAAATTAGTTCTGCACAATTCTTTCGCGGACCGGATAAAATCACATCGCGGGTCGCATGTGGCCCGCGGGCCGTAGTTTGGAGACCCTTGCTCTAGACAATCGGCACATGGATGGCGAGGCTGTCAGACTTACGCGCCGGCCGCCCTTTATCCCCCAGGAAGATCCCTGGTACTCATTTCTGTTGGATGCTGAGTCGACCACAGGGTCATATTGCGGCTTGAAGGATTAGGCCGAATGAAAAATCCAATGACCTCATCAGGAATCGAACCCGCGACCTTTCGGCTTCTAGCATAGGTCCTCAACTAATTACCCTACTGCTTGACCAATAAAGACATAAAAATAAAATAAATATAACAAAATATTAACCGAAAGGAAGAGAAGAGACATATTGTATAAGTACTGGTTGGGTGGAATATTCTGTTACCCAGAAGTTTCAAAGAAGAAGAAGAACAAGGGCCAAACATCCCCCGGCATCTCAAAGTCGTGCCGTCGCAAGGAGTTCACTCTGCTCTCAACAACCAAGCAGTGCCACAGCAGAGAAGTTTAACTACGCACTCAGCAATGTTAACCAGCATAATTGCATGCCTTGCAGTGGCGATGTGCGTGCTATTTTTAATGAAGTGTGTTGATATGTTTCTCGAAGCGCCGACTGAAGTGAAGTATACAATGGTTATCCTTATATTAGTGCTTCTGTTCTACACTTCATACAGAACTAGGTACCATTATTCATTTATTAAATCTTCATATACAATATTTACTCGTATATTACGCATAAAGATAACCAGGATCGCATTGGAAGAATCTTAGTATCTGCTAACGCAAGGTTTGTTCGAAATTTAAATTAATATTAGGTAAGGTAAAGTTGGCTGACCACAGTGGTCGCACGGTCAAAGGCAAGAACTGTCTACGTTCGCTCGAACGCTGGGGTCGTGGGTTCGAATTCCGCACAAGGCATGATGTCTGTATTTTGTGCTATTATTATGTGTATAGGTAGAGGCATTGCGACCGGCTGATCCCCCGTGCGAGGGGTCATAAGGGCTGTGTATAGGATCAAGGAACTGAGAAATCGGCCAAAGCCCAACAAACGGCCGTAGAGCCTAGAGCCATAATAATAATAATAATAATAATAATAATAATAATAATAATAATAAAGGTGAAGTTATCTCTATATTTATTCAATTAAGGAAGTAACCATTACTACATGAAGACGTAAGGGGAGTGAAGTTATATCTCCACCATTTTTATCTCGGCACTGAAATAAATATTAGGCGTGCTTAAATTATTTTGTGCCTTATTTAACGACATCGATATTAGCTAGAATATATAGTGTCGAGTGGTATGTTGCCCTCCGGTGTCCCGGGCGAGTTTCGAATCGAGCACGTCCCGAATAGTTTGGGTGTTATACTAAAACACAAAGAAATGATAACTGTAATAAACATTTCTGCAAAGTAGAATTTGAGGCTCTCACAGCGGTGGTTATGAAGAGAACTATCTTCTGAGCTATACCAAGTATTCCGTTGATAGTCAAACCGACGTTTCGAAAGAACATACCGCCTCCATCTTCATTGTGCTTGTAATCTATCACGCTGGCACATTGATCGGTTAAAAAGACCCTGAATATGTAGGCGATATGCTCCTCCGAAACGTCTGTCGTCTTTCAACGGACTACATGGCGTTATATTCCAGTTCTATAAAAAGTATTTCAAGATGCATGTACAGATTGGAAAATGAAACACAAATCGAAACTCTATTTATATTCTGAACTTAATTAAATTGAAGGGACTCTATCGCTTATAGGATGCAATTACATTTGGTTAAATTTAAAATGGCCCGAAATGGGGTAACCCATAAAGAAGCCCGTTGATTCCACTTCAACTAAACCGAACAAAACTACCTGTTACAATCTACTACGTCACTGCGAGGCGCTCCTGCCCCAGATGAATTCGCTGGCACAGTTGAATGATACAAACGACGAAACAGCACTGTAGCAGGCCACAATTAAACAAAGTCAAATAAAGAAGAGCTATGCATTCAGTTGAGTCTGAGGTTGTTTGGGAACAGGGTGTTGAGGAGAATATTTTGACCGAAGAGGGATGAAGTGACAGGAGGTTGGAGAAAACTGCATAATGAGGAACTTGTACTCTTCTCCAAGTATAATTAGAATGATCGAGTCAAGGAGGATAAGGTGGGCAGGGCATGTAGCACAAACGGGGGAGACGAGGAATGCGTATAGGATATTGGTGGGAAAGCCAGAAGGAAAGACCACTGGGAAGACCAAGGCGTAGGTGGGTGGACAATATTAGAATGGATCTTAAAAAGATAAGCTGGGATTGTATTGATTGGATTGATCTGGCTCAGGATAGGGACCAGTGGAGGGCTCTTGTGAACACGGTAATGAGCCTTCGGGTTCCATAAAGTGCTGGGAAATTCTTGAGTAGCTGCAGAATTGGCGGCTCCTCCAGAAGGGCTCAGCTCCATGAGTAAGTAAGTAAGAATGCAGTTGATCAGATCCACACACGTTCAGAATTTGTCGCACTTGATGGTCTAAAATTATCGACAAAATTTAAATTCATTCTCTGATTGTAAGATTTGACGCTTTCAGAACGGTGACCATGAAGAATGCTGTATCCTGGGATCTGGCGCCGTGTAGATCTTGTGTAAACCGATATTTCGAAGGAACATATCGCCTCCATCTTCAGGGTATAAGGCTGCAGCCACCTGCTCACGCTGGTTCCTCGCTCTCTGATTTTTCTACCCTGTAAGTGGAGGCGATACGTTCCTCCGAAACATCTGTTCATACAAGATCTACACGGCGCCACAACCCACAAGACAGTATTCTTCATTCTCAGACCTTTAAAGACGTTTCTGCAACTGCGCAGGACATAGTGAGTAGAATAAGAGGATCATACAGAATAATGTAATTGGGAAAGACGCGAAAGGAAGTGGTCGTGGTATATTTTGAAGTATTGTCCCAGAATATGGCCGACTAAAATGACTAACGTACATCACAGGACCTAAGACTGAGCCTTTATTTGTAATGTAAGCTTGAATAATAACATAGACTTTGCTTCAAACTTGCATATAGACTGAAACGTCACTTATTTTTCCGCACCTTTCTTCACTAAAACTATGATTTTTTAGTTTCTAGACCTCTTTCACTGTCTACTACTCCGAATAGACCACACAACTACCCTACTTACTTCGTGTCTCAAGGCGGAAGTAGCAACAACCACAGAAACGTCGGCAACACTGCCCACATCCGCGAGATGAAAACAACCAAGTAATGAATTAACACGAATAAGTAACCACAACTGAGGCCTAAAAATATAAAATAGATTTGTCCCCGTCCCTTGATAAAAATGTTAGGTGGCACCAAATAATGCAATGGACAAAAATTATTATGTTTCTCCTCATGATTCCATCTGAGGATGGAAACATATTCAGTTTCCGAAACGTTTGGCTTGTTCGGAAAAAATAATAAAGATGGGAATATTCTGAAAACGCATCGATTATTAGTGTAATGTAGAACAATCAGAATTCTTTTATATTTAATCTTCCGTTATTTTCATAGTTTTCACGCTGACATTACTGGACTAACTTAGTAATATAAATCTTCTTCCATATTTTAATCTCAAATATCTCTAAACTTATAGATGGCAGTATCGGGCGGCAAAGGAAAAAAATTAACATCCAATCAGATTAGTCTACGAAAAATTAAAACGCGACCAAAGGTGGGGGTAGTAAGTGCAACCCCTTACCCCATAAGAACTTCTCAGCAATTCAGTAGTTCTCCGGCGTCCAAGTCTTAACGTTTGACTAGTAGCTGAATACTGGACGTTCCAACTAGGGGAGCACTGCAGTCACAGGAAGTTCAGCGATATGGATGAAGAATCCACCTCTGCTTTTATGTACTACTTAGTTTTTCTTACTTTTCATCTCCTTTTTCATAGTTTGTACCTCGGATTTGAGCAAGCACTTTACCTTACAGTATTTGTAACAGTTTTAAGCGCTATCATACTCTTTGCTATCGAAATGGTGTTCGAAGATATTAATTTCCACGAAGAACATACTAACACAACTGTATGGAACATATCTGCAAAAGAATACCGTCGGTACAAACGCAAAAAATATTAAATTGCGGTAATACTTCAAGTGTTGTATGGGACAATAAAAGATATTAGCTTTTGGATATACTGAACTGCAATAATATGAGAACTGATTATTCTTAAATTTTAATCTTTAAACTAATTAAAAATAATTTTTAAATTTATTTTTTTCCATCTAGAAATTCTATTGTTGAGAATTGTTTTGTGTTAAGTGAAAACCGTAAGATATCTTAGTGCGGTCTATAGGTTTGTTTGACTTAGGTTTATACAAATATACGGCCTAGAAGATGAAAATGATTACACAGAAGATAAATTTTACTTTTAAAAATTTAACAAATATAAATGTGTGGATTGTGACTGAAGAAGAGTCGGACGAAGCTGATTTCAATATTACGCCTAGAAGCCGAAATGTGCCACATTCATGAACTTTCGTCAATGAAATGGTAAGTCAAAAAATGAGTACTTATTTACTGACCACTACCCGCAGAATTTGGTCTCACTGTTCAGTGGGAGAAGAATCAGCATCTGACAGTTAAATGCATAACTTGTTCCTGATGTTAACATTGACATGAATAGAGCAAGTGGTTATAGCGAAATTAACAAGGAAATATATGTCCCAATATAAGAATATAATTTTTAATTCAGCCTACTAACTCTCTAGGACACAGTACGTGTTATTTGAGGTTCATTACCGTCTCCAGAAGACCTGCTTTTTAATATTCAATGCCTAGGCATATATATATGGCGTTTAGTGTAGCGAAACATAAATATTTTAATTTAAATTTTATCAGAAATATCTATTGCAAACAAAGTCGCATGCTTCAGATATCATTCCTTCTTACTCTGTTCTGCTGTCACAATAAAGCAATGAAAACAGATTAAAATAAATGCAGAATCTGATTAAAATATTGAATTTTAAACCTTAATACCAATAGGAAGTTATTATACAGTGGAATTATCTGTTCTTCCAGCAACTTGCCTATGAGACTGTATAGGATGCATGTTATAACGTGTATTAGTGACTCGTATACGAGGTTTTGATTGGCGAATCGATTTACTGGATATTCACTAGTCGTAACTACAATTAATTATAACACATAAGATGAAGTCTTCTGCATCTGCTTTAACTAGGCGTTGTTAGGTATGAGATTTCATCTATGGTTTACGCCTTTACAACCTCTTCACTATCCGTCTCCTGTCAACAGATTTTAACACAAAACAAATTCGCTGAACGATTGGAATCTCCTGGTCCGAACTTTCAAATTATTTGTAGTGCCGAATGTCTTCAAGATAACTTATAGGCTAGGACCACGCATTGTTGCGTGCTATTCTGTTGGGGTTCCCATGTGATAATTACTAAGCCACTCTATTGGTGTGCTGCCTGCTTTCCAGCAATAGAGAACACTATTCTTATCGTTGCGTGCTCGTATTTCGGACTGGCCTAGAGATGGGCGTCCGTCTATTGTTGCGTGTACGTCTGTCGCGGAGTGTACCGAGCCGTTACCTACCAACGTTTTGAGACAATCTGTCACAATATAATTATTTGAGTTTGGTGGGATTTAACCTTTACTAGGTTTCTAATAGAGTAGACTAGTCGAAACGGGAGAAAGTTGTGAATTAAGTGCAGAATTCTATCTCATTCCTAGCATATAATAGAATAAAATGATGAAATGTGTGAAAATGCTCTGTTCTGAATAACCAAAGGAATACAAATAACTATAAAGGAACGAAAATTTGATAGACGAGTCTTATGTTATGAGGCTCTTCGTTGTCTTCAGTCCTTCCCAGGGAATGCGGATTGGTAGCATGAAACAATCCGTCGCCTCCATTCTTCTGACATGTATAATAATAATAATAATAATACGAGTAATAAAGTGAGAGGAGGTTGGAGGAAACTGCATAATTAGGCGCTTCATAACATGTACTATTCTCCGAGTATAATTAGAATGATCAATTTAAGGAGGATGAGATTGCCAGGGCATGTAGAATGAATGGGGGATAGGAGGCATGCATATAGGAAATTGGTGGGAAAGCTTGAAGGAAGGAGAACAGTGCGAAGACCAAGACGTAGGTGAGTGGACAATATTAAAATGTATCTTAGAGAGATAGAATGGATTGGATTGATTTGGCTCAGGATAGGGACCAGTGGAGGGCTCTTGTGAACATGGTAACGAACCTTCAGGTTCCATAAAATGCTGGGAAGCTACTGAGTAGCTGCACAATTAGCGGCTTCTCAAGAAGAGCTCAGCTCCATGAATGAGTGGGTGATATATCTGTAATATATTTAGAGCTGTTTAATAGCGCGTGAATCATCTACAACTAAACATATTTTGGCCTAAGATCTCATAAAATTGAATGTTCAGTTGATTAGTTTGTGCAGTATTTAAAAAAAGAACTATTTATGTATTCTTATACATACTTTCATACATGTGGTATATATATGTCCCCTTAGGAAAGCAGGATAGTTAGCCCTTAGCAGTTAACAGTAATCAGTCTGTATTTAGAAATGGTCCCCATCTTATGTAAGACACATGTAATAGTAGAATCCATGCCGCCTCTTAGACGACACGTGCTAAAAACCTTGTTCGTACCAGTATTAAAGGTTCCTCTGTCACGATTTTGGAATAGCAAAAGCGCGCATGCTAGCAATAAATAACATGGCAGCACAATAAACCCTCGCTAATCCGGATCGATTGGAATGGTAGACTTCATCCGGATTAGTGAAGCAAAAGATAGCCCTAAATGACAAAAATCTTGTAACACAAATAAATGGAAAATTTAATCATAAAGCAGTGCTGATGAAAATAAATAAATATCACAGTAGAAATTACGTTTAAAAACTATTAAAATGAAAGATAAAAGGTAAAATTGTCCCTGTGCTTAACTAATTGAGTACTACGCCATGAAGATGTAGGGAGAAGTAGATATATAGATCCAGCTTTTCTTGACCACGACACTAGCTGGAGTTAAGTGGTCAGTTTCACGACCCGGACGCTTTACACCCGGGGAAAGAGCCCCTGGTACTCATGGGATAGCAGGTTAGTGGAAACCTAGAGCTGGTCTGGACGACGTGGAGAAGAGAAAATTCTTTACCTTACCGGGACTCGAACTCAGTCGTTCAGCCCGTGACTAGTCGCTATACCGATTACGCTAACCTGCTCTTCAAAAGACGATATATTTATTCATCGATAGAAGACTCAAGAGTTTTACTTGTTCTTGAACGTGATAATTCAGGTTTAAAGAATCTGTCAAGTGACTTATCTATCTTCCTAAATGCCATCTCTCTTTTAAAGTATTTACTCAATTATGAGCAGCATTTTTCATGTTTCGGTCCGGAATAAATGCAACCGGATTATCGAGGATTTACTGAATGTAGAATAGCACAGTTGAGAAGCCTGCGTGTGCTGCAGCTACATTACGACTGATAGAATTCAACGCACATAGTTACTTGACAATGTGAGTTTAGAATTTGGCGACATTTCGAAGGCCCTAAAATCGTACGTTTGAACCAACATAAAAAATGTAGTATATACAATTACTCTTAAGAACAAAATAACGTTACAGCGTGTAAGAAATAGTTGCTCTGAGCACCTGTTAACTTGTTTCAAGTTACAAGAGCGGCACTTGTACGTAGCTGTTGCATTTATGGAGCAATTCTCAGCTAATCTAAAGTGACAGCATTTGGTATTAACTTCAATTTTTTAATCTTGTCGTACTCTTACTGACTTAAGCTTAGAAATATTGTCCAAATTATTATATTACGAACAGCTTTCACTAAAATATTAAGAAAAAGCACATTGAGCCGCAGTATGACAAGTTCTAAATAATTGTAAATACGAGGGAGAGTCAGTAAATAGGCCACAAATGGAATCAAAACATTTGTAATGGATGTAATAGTTTTTCTAGTATATGTATCACCAGGTAGCAGCGGAGTCTAGCTTCATGACAATCTAGGTAGAAGGCGAGCAAGCGCAAGTTCAGAGGCTGATTTCATTAGTTAAAATGGCGATGGTGCTTTGAGGAATATAGTACGGAAGAGACAGCCTTCTGTTATACGTTTTCTTGTCGATAAAAGGACTCAATTAAAAGGATATTAATGAAGAAATATTTCCTGTTTATGGTGGGAAGTGTTTTCGTGTAAAGCAGTTCAAAACTTGGAAATAAAATTCACTCAAGCGGTTGGAAAGTCGCAGATGATACCCGATCAAGTGCGGAAGTGGCTGAAGACAACAGTCAAAAGACTTCTATACTGCGGTTTTCTATTATGTCGATGGGACAAGTGTATCAATGTAAGTGGAGGATATGCTGAGAAATAAATATTTCTTCTTTCTGGTTGGAAAATCAAATGTTTTACGTTTTATATGCATTTGTGACCTATTTGCTGACTCTCTCTTGTAACAATCAGTTGCGTTATGGTTTTGTACCCTTAAAGTACAGTCTTTACTGTACATACCATATGCTTCAACATTAAAAGACTATTTTTGCCAAATTTATGGATTTCTTCTAATTCTCAATGAAGATTGATTTATTCTCAAAACAGCCCAGTTTGTCGTTGAAACGGAGACACTCTACGTTTCGGCGAGTCTGGAAGTTCACTGGTAAAGGATGTTTGGGAGAAATTCAGGATTCTGGGCTCTAATGCGCAAAATGAGAAAATGTTCTTGTGAGGCAGGGCAAAGCCAATATGAACCATATCGAAATTATGAGACATGATCAGAATTGCCATATAAATTGTTATTGTGTGTTGGACGCAGTGTCTGGCTACTGACGACGACCACAGACAATAAATAAATAAATTATTCATATTTTAATAACCTGTATCCATGTTTATCAAGTATGTTCTCCTTATCTGATATACCCATCAAATTATATTCATACATTCAAACGTCCTTGGTATAGGAAGCAAAATCACAAAACAAAGTTTTCGTAAAATGTAACGATTTAAGTTCTCAATAAGAGCATGGTCTTTTTTTCGGAATATGACGCCGTACAATATGGCCGTTATGAAATTTTTAGAGGAGAACAGTGTCTCGATCTTCAACGTACATGTATATTCATCTACTCTGAAGAAGGAGTCAGTGCTCTCCTCCGAAGCTTATAACATTTTACCAGGATATATATCACATATCAGAAGACAGCAGTCTTCACAGATACCGCCAAGAGAACCTCTCCCGCGATTCCTGAACAGCTAACTTGAAGAATTAAAGAAGAAATTTATAAACTTCCATAATTTTTAACATGTGGGGTCGGTTCTTGGAAGCAGGAAAGAAAATAGTTAAATTTTTTTAGTATTTAAAATGTATTTTTGAGTTTCATAAAACAGAAATAATTCAGCTTTTTAAAACCTTAATGCGTGTTTTTATTTTCCTGCTTTGTATAACTGATATTTATTTTCAGGTCCGACCGCCATTATGCAGATGCCAGAATCTTGTCACGAGTGCTTCCACCTCTGCGACGAATTTATATCAAGCACTTTCGGCCCTCAACAATCATCATCAATTTTACAAAATCTCCGTAAGTAGGAAACATTGACACGCAGGGTCAAAAAAACTTATCGTAAAATATAACTTAAGATGGCCTCTAAGATTGCGGATCCATTAACCGGAACAGAGTCCAGTTGAGTCCAATCAAGTATGACTCAATTTACAAAGACAAATTCTCAGCTTCGCCCCCTTTAATTTGTACGGTGTAACACAGTCACACAGGATTTCTATGAAAAAATTGAGGATTACCTTCACATTACCCCAGTCTCTCAGATTCAATTGGACTCCATTCGGTTAGTGCCCTAAAAGCCTAAAGCGCAGTTTCATTTAAGAGTAACAATAAAAACAGAAAGTGTATCTTTCCATCAAGTTTAAGACACTAGGTTGAACTTAGGCTAATGATTGGGCCGCGGCGGCCCGGGTTCGATCCCGGGTCTGGTCAAGTGGGATTTGTGATGGACAAAGTGGCACTGGGGCAGGTTTTCTCCGAGTACTTAGGTTTACCTTGCCAATCTTCATTTCACCAATTGCTCCACAATCACCCTCACCTATCATCTGATGCTGGTACAATAGGCCAGAAGTGGCCGCAGTACAAGGGACTTAGTCCCACCCCACTAACAATAATAAAAAAAAATAAGCTAATAATGCATGGAACGCGTGTTTAAGAGCAACATTTAAATGACTGAAACGATTAATTAGAGTATTTATGCTTATAAATATATTATCTTTCTTTCATTAACCAAAAATTCTCTGCAGGTCTACTTGAAAATACATACAAGATCCAAGTGATAATTACAATTAAATTATTGCTTAAGTCTTTTATAATCTGAATGAACTACCTTAGGAAATAAGACTCAGTTTGGTTTATTAAATTCATATGTTTCGACCATTTTATCTGGTCATTGTCAGGTGCTCTATTGCATTACAAAACACTTTAGGTCTCAATAGAGCACTCATTGTTTATTTGTATTCACCTGACGATGATCAGATAAAATGGTCGAAACATGTTGTGATTCTAGTGAAACAAATTGAATGTTATATATTCTCTGTGTTAGACGGAACATGATAACTGATTAGTTTGAACAAACAACAAGCTGCATTCCATAAAGATCAAGAGATACGAATCAAGTTAGTGTTTAAATTAAGTAATTTCCTAAACTAATAAATGTACATTTTTGTACATCCAGTATCCTCAGACACGTCGATTCAATTCTATCTGGATACAAGACGTAATGTAAAACTCTTCGTAACTACCGGTGTGAGAAANTCGACGGACTTTTTATTGACTTTGAAATTTCTACCGCTTTGTCGCAATTAGAGCTACAGTTAGTTCTATGTAGAGAAGTGATGTAAACTTTGAAAAACACTGGAATTTGAAACATTTTGTGCAGATACATGAGATTCGTGGGTAGGAAATGCAAGAGAAATATGGAGTTGACTGTGGCCATCAAGCGCTCAGGATAGAGGCGAAGCACAATAAATTGGAAGGGAGTAGTTTTTTTCAGTTGACAAAACAGTCTCTTATATGAGAGGGTTTCATACTAAATNTTCAATTCTCACATTCATCCGAAACTGCCCTCAAGTTAAAACGCCAATGTTAAAATATTTAAAATTTAAAACATTGTTAACACAACACGCAGCGNTTTTGCTGAAAAAGGGGAAAGGAATTTTTTTCACGAAATAATTGAATATGACACTACAGTCTCAAAAAAATTTTTTTTTCATTGGCGCTACATTTGGGCCTAGGCCTACCTCCATGAAACTCTCCGTTTCACTTGGGTTCTACTAGATCTTAGACATACGATAGGACTCCTTGGGCGGGTGATCAGCTCGTCGCAAGGCCTCTACCTGTACACAAACATCCATGCCCTCAGAGGGATTCGAAACCACGATCCCGGCTTCCGAGCGAGCGAAGATAGTGCATACCTTAGACCGCTCGGCTACCGTGACCGGCCTCAAAACAAATATTTGATAAAAATTTAGCTCTATATTAATCAATGTACAGTCTCACGTAATATATTTTTAACAGAACACATATCTGGCCTATTCGAATTGATTTTATATTGCGTAATGGTAAACTATATATATATTTTTTATTTATTCATTTACGTCAATTTACAATCTACTTGACCACTGCAAGTAATAAGTAAATGCGATGGGTGAAACTATATATAACATTCTTTACAGGTCGCAATATGGTCATAATGGATTTCTCAATACAATTTCCTATACGTATTTTTAAAAATTCTAAGTATGCAAATATAAGTTTTCATTCAATCTCTCAATATGATGGAAAATAAAATATAAGGTGACTCCCTTGTTTATTTAAAATTGTCATAACCAAACACGGATTCATAGCTTGTATTTGAAGATCAGCAAAAATTATCACCGATTTACGTAGCCTAACACGATTCTAAATTAGTTACATATTAGTGACACTATGCCAAATATTTGTGTTTGAGAACAGGGTGTTGAGGAGAAAATTTGGACCGAAGTGAGATGAAGTGACAGGAAGTTAGAGAAAACTGCATAATGAGGATCTTCATAACTTGTACTCTTCTCCAACTATAATTAGAATGATCAAATGAAGGATGATGAGGTGGGCAGGACATGTAGCACGAATGGGGGCGACAAGGAATGCGTATAGGATATTGGTGGGAAAGCCAGAAGGAAAGAGACCACTGGGAAGACCAAGGTGTAGATGGATGAACAATATTAAAATGGATCTTAGAGAAATAGGATGGGATGGTATGGATTGGATTGATCTGGCTCAGGATATGGATCAGTGGAGGGTTCTTATGAACACGGTAATGAACCTTCGGGTTCCATAAAATGCTGGGAAATTTATGAGTAGCTGCAGAATTGGCGGCTCCTCCAGAAGGGCTCAGCTCCATGAGTAAGTAAGTACGTAAATGCCAAATATTTGGAAGATGTCATGAGTGATGTAGAGGCTAAATACAGGGCCGTCCCTGTACAACATCGTATAGCTCAATACAACAGAGAAAAATACGGAAAAATAACCATATTAAGAGTGGAATTCGACCACCGCAAAACTTTTATTTTCGAGAGCTCAAGAAGACATGTAGCTGGAAGAATCGAATGTTTCATGTATAATGCGTAAGCTCGCTTCAGGGTTCCGTGCTCTAGAAATTTCACGGCGTTCTTTCTGGGTTCTGTAGCAAATAATACAGAATATATCTCAGGTAAACCCCACTTCATTTTCCTGCTTTGGACAGGAATTATTTAAAAGGAAAATCATATAAATGATACTATAATATCATACTTCGTGAGGATAATTCCTCCATATCAGTTAACGTCAATTAAATAATAGACTCTTAGAATTTATCCTTCAGAAAACAAATTAAGACCACTCAAAGAGCAAGGCGTAAGGAAGCCAACATTGACAGGTGCCCAAGGGAATTGTGGGACTCAAGACCTCCAATTACTGATGACAGTGTCTAATGGTTTGGTTTTTTTCGTGATGATAAAACTTTCTCTATTGGAACCTGTGAGAAAAACTGAAGTGAAGTAGACGGAGAGATGATTCATGAGGGGAGCAGGTGTAAATCTTTGTAAGATTTCATTTCACGTAGTTAAAAATGTATTCCGACAACCTACAATTCCGTATTTGTTTAGCCAGTGACAAAAAGTGACAAAGAATTTACTTTGCAGTGCGATGTGCCCCTAAGACTGGATATGGAAAGTACACGTATTTACATCTACAGTAGTTAGTTAGTTACTAGAGAGGGTGGTTTTCCCCATGCACTTAGACCTGTAGTGGTCCATTGTGCTTCCCTCTATGATTTCTACCAGTCTCTATATCCTACCGGTAATGGTGCTTACCATCAGTCCCGCCCAGCCAGCGAGACCGGCTCTACTAGCTGAGAGGTGTCTATAATTCTTGCCCCATCTACCGGAGGTATTAGTGACTGCTGTTCGGCGGGAAACGTCCGCAATTTTGGCTCAGTGATGTCCTTTGGAGGTATGAGGTTCTTTTACGTGCCGTAAAGCTACGACACGGGACCCACTGTTTAAAGTCCCTCCCGGAGGACTTGTTCCCTGAATTTTTCCGCCCTTAAATATTCGACGACCTCCGCCGGGTATTTGAACCCGCGTACTACGAGTCATGAGGTGGGAACGTTACCTCTAGACTACGGAGGCCGCTTTACATCTACAGCAAATAAACATCAAGCCCTGTGAGGTATGAAATGTTGCATGAAAGGATTTTGAAAATTTGTAGTTCAAATTTAATAATTTTATACGTATGAAGGTCCCCCTGTGCCATGAGTTACATATAAAAACAGGTAAAGCCATCCATGTACCAGGTCATGAAGGCCAATAGGGTTGTGAGACGTCGAGGCTCCCAAATTTTCTGTAGACAATCGGCTCACAGGTGGCGGTAGGGTTGTCAGCGTTACATGCCGGCCACTCTTTATCCACCCCCGGAAGATTTCTGGTATTAATTTCTGTTAGAGGCTGAGTCGACCCCAAGGCCATATTGTGGCTGGAAGAATTATGCTTGTAGCACAGTGTCTCAACCAACTGTGCTACCGCATGCCCCCATGAATTACGTATTCGATATGATGTTCACAACATCTAGAATCTCGGAAAAATAATTCTTTTTGCAAATAGGTTGTACAGAAATTCTGAGAAGTGAACGTTTAATTTTATAGAAGTATTCTATAAGAGTGAATGTTAGAAGAAATTTTAAATAAATTTCTCCTTGTTTCAGGAATTGATGGAGTTCTGTCAAGATATCAAAGGCATGCTGAGATAAGAACATTAGTACCAGAACTTCATACAGAATATCTATTAAAATTTTAACAGTATTTTTAATAAAAAATTTAAATTTGATATTTATATATAGACACCTCGCTAAATCAATTTCATTTTAAAATTTTAAATGTTAACTTTTGTAATCTCGTTGTAAGTCACATTCATATGATGTTTTAAAATAATGTTGACTGATGTATTAAAGAAAAGAATATTTTCAAGCATGTGAAGCCATGCATGATACTTATATTTTTCAGCTGCACATAAAGAATGAATGCGGGCAGGTATCAGTGCAAGAATTCTGTACAGAACAAGGCAGAGTAGTCAAGAGCTATTGCAAAGTTTCAATTTATTTATGTCACCCCTGTTTAAAGAAATTTCTATACTTCACTGAAACCTTTGAAAAATATTCAGTAGAAATCCTTGGAAGATAGTGTAATATTAATAATTCCTCTATCCGCAACAGCAGACTAATTTCAAAAAGCGGCATTCTTCTTAGGACACTCTTAGTCATTCAATTGTGAAGCAATAAATTCACTCTCCTAAAAAACCTAATGTTCAATGCCGTTCTTACAAGAAGCGGCTACTGGTTCCTGCCCATCAAGATATATTTCGGTATTCTCCCCCCCTTATGAGACCAAGTCTTCAATGTGATCTCTTCACCTTTCAGATTTATCGATTAAAACTTTACATTTATTTCTTGTTTCCCCGGTGCTTGTAATGTGCGCGGCTCATTTAATATCCTCGATTTAATTATCCTAAATAATATCTGGTGAACGTATGTTACGAAATGCTTATACAATTCTTTATTGGAGTCCGTCGTAACACAACATAACGAACGGTCAAGGTCGACATAACCATGACCTTGACCGTTATGTTGTGTTACAAAGGACTTCATTAAAGAATTGTATATAATAACACAACAGGATGAACGAAATGAAAAAAAAATGAAATCCTTTTTTTTTCTGGCCGAATATTCTCCGCTGCACCGCCCTCAACACGACTACATAGAGCTATTCAGTTTTCTCATACAAACACACATATATAAGTATATGCATAAAGACATATACACATTAACTCATATACTTTGCACACCCGCACACACACGTTATTCGAGTGGGATTGTAATGAGCAATCGCAGATTTCAAATTGTTTGAGAACATTGTATAACTGGAGCAGAATATAATTTGTTACATATTCATAAGTCTGCCGACATTTACATTAGACCAGCGAACGACCCCTTTACATCAACGGCGAATTAAATATACTACTAGATAAAATATTTATTGTAGAACTATTCCACAGATTGGATTACTTGAAAGCAACAACAGCTAATTTCAGAGGTTTCTTATATCATATAGGGCGATGTATTTTGCTAAAATCATCTCGGGCTATTAGTTTAACGACCAACCAACTTTACGTTGTTACTACTGAAAAAGAGTTATGGACATTGCATCAGGGAGGATCTATACATATGTGACTGTACAAGTTGCATTAGTAAAGAAATTTTATGTTCAGGATATAATTATGCTGTCCACAATCAGTGAAGCAGTTTTAAACTGCTTTCACGAATAAATGCATTTAAAATAAGTGTAGACCCCATTTAACAGCAGTTCTGATAAAATATATTATTCCCCAGTGGTGTTTAAATTAGGTTTAATATATTCCTGGTAGGGTGTATTATAGAGGCGAATAATTGAAGGGGCGTATATACATACCAAAATCAATAGTAGTAATATGTGTTTTGTTTCTGAGTAGGCTTGAAATTAACAGGAGGCATACAGGGTTTTAGAATCTATTGTAATAAGCCTAACACTATTAATGAGAAAACTTGTAGAGACTTATCATGTGTCCACTTGGGTCATGCTGCCCTTTTCGGATCAGACCTGTCTACAATATTTCGTTGATGTGGTCTACATTAATATTATTTAAGTGCATATTTTGAAAAGGAAAAAAAACTTTGCAAAATCTCATAAACCAAATCATTCCATGATGTACATATAATTCACACGTCTACATTAATACTCAACAAAAGCACAGACACTGAATTGAAACACCTCTCTCTTCTTCGTGATACCCTTAATATTTTCAAAACTGGTTGCCTTTTTATTTATTATGATAATCCCCAAATTGCGTCTGTCCCACTATATTTATCCGAGAGATCGCAATGTGGAAAAATGTGTGAAAACAAAGACGTTCCCTTGCAGAGGCAGCCCCAGTAAAATTGCTAATGTTGCTGTGTGAGTGGGATTTAGTCCAAGCCGAACTTATTTCTCTCCAGCTTCTACTGTCAGAAGAACAATGGAAAGGGGATGACAATGAATTCGTAAACTTAGTACAATTTATAATTAACTATGGCAAAAGAATTGTTTACGGTAGAGGTATTGCGCCGTCTTTGTTACCTCACAAGTCTTCTTTCTTCCTTGCCTTTCCAAGACCGTAATTTACTTCCCTTTTTAAATTCCTCACGCGTGAGACGTGAATCCATTCCTCTGCTTAATTCTTTAAGAACTATACCATGAAGAATATGGGGGAGTTGAGTTATACCTCCACTTTTCATACCCTCAGCACTTGGAGTTGAATGGTCAGCTTTAGTCCCTGGGGGAGTAGCCCCCGGTAGCCACTGGAAAGGAGGCTGGAGTGTGAGAGGGTTTTCTAACGTAGCGGATAGGAATGTTCTCAGATATGGAAGGAACCTCAGAAAATGTTGGGTAAGCACTATCGGACGCTTTTCCTTTCTCCACAACATCCAGACAAATTCTGGGGCCCATTCAGCCCCTCCTCTAATGGGTACCCGGTGCTCTTGCCCGTGAAGCTGACCACTTACCACCATATATCGTAGTACCGACGTCAAGAATATTGGAGCTATACTTTAACTCTCCCATGTCTTCATGGCATAGTGCTCAACTAATCAAGAACAGGGACAACTTTTAAGTAGCAGCTGGCAGCCATGAAAGGATGCTACTCAAGAGAACATCCAGAGAGGTTTGGCATGGAGTTAACAACACATCAATGCAATAATCGGTGCATATACACAAAAAGAAGAGGAGCCGGTAACAGCGATTGCCTACTGACTGGAGAACCGTGAGGTTGCAGTTCGAGTCCCGGTAGGGTCCAGACCGATTCTGGGGCCCACCCAGCCTTCCATCAAATAGAGCTCTTTCCCCGAGGGTAAAGCGACCCACTCACCTCCAATTAGAGCCGAAGTTAAGAAAAANTTTCAGTTTGTTTATCCTACACACAACTCATAGGATCCCTTTGACGGGGATCAGCCCGTCGAAAGGCCTCTACCTACACACAGAACAACACAAGCACCAAATAAACGCACAAAATACAGACATCCATACCTTGAGTGGGATTCGAACCCACGATCCCAGTGTTAGAGCGAGCGAAGACAGTTCATACCCTAGACGGCGCGGCCACTGTGATCAGCAGGGACATTTACCGGTCACAAATTTGGCGACATATGCCACTCATGTTTGGTACAGTTGGAGCAACAGAACTTGTATGAAAGTTACTGAATCAATTTATCTTCTTTTAGTAGGTCTTCCGAGAGACTGAGCATTGATCGTGCTGCAGATTCGATCACAGATCCCACAAGTTGCACGGAAACGTAACTGTCAAATTTACTTTCCTGTCTTAGGCAATAGAGAGCGTTGTCAGAGTGCACGTGTACTACAGCTGGCGGATGTAGCGGTGTAACCACTCACACATACCGAAGCGAGAAAGTTCAGTCACATGGCACGTTGCAGCAAGGAAGGTTCGAATATCTAATCAGCATTTAAAATTATTCTTCTGACACTAATTAATTAATTCACCGTGCTCATATATTTCTGTTTCTTCTCATTCAAGACGCTCCGGTTTCGTATCCCGCTCAGCCGACCAGTTATTCTTAATCCATAAAGGTAAAGTTATCCCTGTGCTTAAGTAATTGAGCACTACGCCAAGACTGTGTATGGGGAGTGGATGTATAGATTGATATTTTCTTGACCATGGCACTAGCTAGAGGTGAGTGGTCAGCTTCACGCCCCGGTACCCATTGGCTAGAATATTGGGTGGTCCCCACAGCCGGTCTTGACGACTTGGAGAAAAGAAAATTCTTGACCCTACTGGGAACCGAACTCCGACCCCTCGGTTGACCAGCCCGACGACTCTATTCCGGTCCCCTGTCCTTAATTATTACAATTATAAATCTCTCCATGGAAATGTTGGGATTGTACATAAAATATCAGTCATCACTTCTGCTTTTATCCACTGGTTAATCTTCGCACTCAGTGACACCCACCTTACATCTACATTGACTCGTCCGGTATCTGGAGAGTGTTCCGTTCTCCAGGCGTGCAAAGGAGAAGATTTAGAAATGCCAAGTGAAAGATTCACTCAAAAAACAAAATTTCTGTAGTAGTTATCTACCGAAAACAAAAAATGAGGAGATAAATGAAATTTGGAAGAGCGAAATTTTCTATACGGAAAGAAACAACACGGCAGAGGCACGGCTTTTTGTAGATACTCTATACTGAATCTCCTTGCTCCGCTCTGGGCTACAGCAAATGGAATTCTCGAAACCCAGCAACATCGACAAATTAGCGTTATGAATAGAACTGGGCTGCAGGAAACTGAACGACCACAATTGTTGTGGAGGGCCCACTTCACGGCTGTTCTCCGCCAAACAAAGTAGTGGGGTATCCTCAGCCTGCAATGGCCAGCACTCCTGCTTCCGCTACCCAGTTCGAATCTCGTATGAAATACCAACTATTCAAAATCTGGCTTTCTGTGGTTTATTTCACTCTGTCCACTTCAGATATTGGTACGAGAGTCGTGTTGTATAACAGATGGCATGTATGTGGAAAGGTGAAGCCGGAATAGTGTCAGTTGCTTCGCTTTTGTTAGTAGGGTAACGATTATTTTAGTTCAATAAAACGCGTGGAATTTCTTCATAAGTTTAAATATTATGTTTCTGGACATTATCCATCGTCCTGTCTCTTTATCTAAAACACCGCCCGCTTAAATTTCTAAACACAAATTTTCCGAGACTGGATTTTATCTCCGCCTTCAACCAAAACCTTCTTCGAAGATATCGCCGGAGATAGGGACTAGCTCAATCAATTGGGTCCAACTGAGTAAGTTCTACCTGAAGACGGAGACAGGATCTAGTCTCTGAAGCATTGTGTTTTGAATATAAACAGGACGGTGTTTCAGATATAAGACAGGAAGATGGATAATGTCCAGAAATATAATATTTGTATTAATGTAACATCGTCAGAAAATTTAAGATCTTATTCTTCATAAACTGATTGACAAGTAATCGCTAACAAGCGTTGTAGTGTAAGGAGTCTATTTATCTAATATATATATATATATACATACATACATACTACCACAGTCAATAAGTTCGAGGAATGGCTGCAAAGCATCTTACGGGAATTTCCTGACAATATGTTTCAGCAATGTTTTCGGCAGCTATATCAACGTTGGCAGACTTGCATAGCGACCAACGGCAACTATTTTGAGGCCGATGTGGATCTGCATAAGTGTATGTGAATACCTTGTAATATGATGCGATAAAACCACATTCCACGAACTTAATGACTCTACCACGTATATATATATTTCTATTTCTTATTTTCCTTGGCACTACAGCCCCAGAGGGCCTAGGCCTACCTCCATGAACTTCNTTGCGCAACATGTCACAATATATATGTGTGTGTGTGTGTTATTCGAGGTACAGTTCAACATTGTTCCAGCGCCCATGTCTAGGCGTGCAAAAGGTTTTTTTTTCTTTAAGATATTTCCAGCTAACCTTATGTTTACATTTGTATCGCACAGATTCAGATTGCCACGAGAACAAGGACATATGCAGAGAATAGATACAACTGGAGTATTTACTTAACCCTTCGGTTCCGCGGCCCTCAGTGAATTTTGGCCTCTTTTACGTCAGACGTCCCTTCTCTAGTTTTGTCTCCATCTCTTCAATTATAGCTCTCGTAAATCATTCTCTATACGTATTCCAGCCATCTCAATCTGCTCGGCAATTTAATGTTTATTCTTGTCTGAGCTGTATATGTGTTTCTAGAGTCAAGACTGGCTTCTTCCGGAGTCAGATTATGAAGCACGTGAAACACGACAGTAATCATCTTCAAATTTCCGTTCATTTTAACTGATAGTCCTCCTGTTCTCCATAATGGAAGAACGGTAATTTAAAAGCGGTTGGAAACGCAGAGCTAAGGAAACGTTATCTCCACCATACGTTGACAGCAACAGAATTTTCCTTACAGGCATGATGCATGTGCAGGCTTGTAGCTAGCGCTTACTGAAACGCGAGTAAGTTCTGTTTCGTTGGTAAGTTTTAATCCAGCTTAATCTTCCTAAAAACGTTTGTTTTGCAATGTTGGTTCAACTGAACCGTATACGAAGATTACATATCGTTACAGAAACAGAATATAAATGACTATTTGAATGTAATGTTTCCAGTATGAGGTTGAAATCTCTTTCCCCAGTGGGAATACATAAAAATAAACTGGAAAGATAAATAACACTAAACAGAAGGATAAACGAACAACAAGTTGGAAAGAGGACTAACGGAAATAGAATACGAAAGAGAAAGAAACAGAAGAGTAAATTCTGAAAATGAAAATAAAACATTAAAAACATGTAAAATAATAGAGAAGTTAAACATTAAAATCTATATAAACACAAGGTAGAAGAAACTGTTCGTTGTTTTGTAATGCCCTGTGGAAAACGCCTCTTTAATGATCAATATCTTGTTTCAGAATAATTCTAGTCAGGACATGAAAGAAACTGATAAACAATACAAACAAAAAAGAAGACAATAGAGAAATATGGAGATTCTCTCTCCGTTCTCTTCCACGAAAAAAAAAATGATAGCTACTCTGTAAAACAAAGTGTTCATTGCCGTCTTAAAACAACGGGCCAATAGTCACAGTCGAGCCAACTCAATCCAGCTCGCAGCTTCGCACTCTGTTTCTCGTGTGCACCTAATAATATTGTGCTCCATCTGCGTCGAAGTTTTCCTACGTGGCATTTTCATTCAAGTTTTACGAGCTTCATATATATTACTAATTTCCCAATCACGAATAATATATATCGTGTTTAAAACGTTTTCGAAGTTCCGTCATTTGAAAATAGTATGGCGAACCGTTACGTTATCGTTAGAAATTTACTAGGTATTATTTTCGACGTATATGGAAAACAGTTTTGCTGTGTAGGTCTCACTGAACACATGGGTCTTCGGCAATGTTCGGAATTGCTGGGCTTTTGTACTTTACCATCGTCCGATATCTTAGAAGAACTTTAATTTCTCCAAACTAAACCTATGCTTTGGTAGTTACTATAGGATTCTGACGATGGTGTATAACACACTGATATATTGGGTTTTTGGACTTTATCCATCGTCCTGGTTTTTAAGATAACTAATAAAAACACGACGTTTCGGAAACTGGATCTGTTTCCGTCCTCAGGTGAAGGAAAAACCTATTCTGTTGGGTCCGTTAGAAAGAGCTAGCCTCAATCACTGGATTAGTTATCTTAAAAACCAGGACGATGGATAAAGTCCAAAAACCAAATATACCACTATGCTTTGGTGTTCATGAGTTCAGTTTCTTCTCTTTTGTCTTAGATGTAGGCCTGTAAATATATTATCAAATCTTCTATTGTATATTTTCTTGTTATCTCCCAGTGACAAAGCATGATCTCAGGTGTCCACATAGCTGGAGTTATACCGACATAGCTTGTCCAGTGATTGAGGCTAGCTCCATCTAAAGGAAACAAAAGAGTAGGCAAATTCCAAAGGGTTCTGACGATGGTGTACAAAACTCAGAATTACTTGGTTTTCCGACTCTGTCCAATATCCGGTATTCTAGAAGCTAGAAAACAAACACAACATTTCGGAAACTGAATTTGTTTCCGTCCTCAGGTGAAGGTGAGAGACACCTACTTTGTTGGGTCCTTCAAGGTTGCCTCTTTCTAAGGGACCCAAAAGAGTAGGTGCCCCCCCAACACCATATAAGGGAAGAAACAGATCCAATTTCCGAAACGTTGGGTTTGTTTTCTAGTTTCTAGAATACCGGACGACGGACAAAGTCAGAAAACCTAGTAATTCTGAAGAAAGAAGGTTTCTGCCACCCATTTTCATTCGAGGACGGAAAGATATTCAATTTCCGAAACGATGTGTTCTTTAGTGTGCAAGAAACCAGCAATTCCGAGTGTGATGCATCATCTTCAGTAAGGTTTTTATTCGAGATATGATACACTGCCAAAAGAGAGACGCAATATGGAAGTAAATATTTAGGGTATAGGAATAAAAATAAAAAGGATATATGAATGCAAAGAAAGACATACATAAGAAGAGATAGTGAAGAGATAAAAAAAAAATTCAGGACAAGGAAAAGACCTGATTTATTTCGTATTCATTCGCTCGCCCCTGTGAGTAGAGATAGGCTACATGTCAAGTACGGTGACTGGATAACGGTACTGTGAACTGTAGTGACAAATCGGATGTAAGCTGGTTGTTAGGCAACCCCGGCTCTCGTTAAGTGATTCAGGTGTACGTTGTTTACATAAATATTGCATAACATCTGGTCGACAGAGTCCCCAAGCACTCTCACGAAAGTTGCCTCCGACTTAACACAATAGGACTTGTTAGTGGAACCAGTATAGGCAATTTTCTTGCTTTCTTATGTATACATGGTAGTTTTCTATTATTCTTAGCTCCACCATAAGTCTGAAGGTTCCATTATCTCGAAAATGAATCTAGAATACAAAAAGATCCAGTACATAAAGACGAGAAACGCAACAAAGCAAGGGAGAGGGAAATGAAGGGAAATACAATAAAACAGTAATGTAAAAAAAAAAAGGTAAAAGTAAAGTTATCTCTGTAACAGGCCTCGGAGGCCCATAGGGATGTGAGATGTCAAGGCTCCCACATTTTCTCTAGACAATCGGCTCACAGATGGCGGTGAGATAGTCAGACTTATGCGCCGGTCGCCATTTACCTCCAAGAAAGATTCCTGGTACTCATTTTTGTTAGAGTCTCAGTCGACACCAGGATCATAGTGCGGCCGGAAGGATTAGATAAATTTAAAAATCCAATGACCTCATGGGGAATCGAACCCGCGACCTTCCGGTTTGTAGAATAGTGTCTCAATCAACTATGCTACCGCGTGCCTAGTTAGAATAAAATAGAAAAATTATTAACATAAAAATTATTAAAAAGTGGGGAAAGCGAAAAATATACATGAAGAAGAAGAGAATAGAGGAAAGAAACAAATATAGAAGGAAGAAGGGATAGGTAGAAAATAAATATAAACATAGAAAGAATGAAGAAATAAACTACATGACCTGTAGTCCGCAAGCGAACTACAAAACCGAGATTAACGACCGTGGGGATCCGTTGCGCTGACCACGTGACACCCTCTATCCGCTAAAGTTGGCACTAATTTCGCCGACAAGTGGAGGGCGCTCGGTCGGTATAGAATGAAGAAAAGGAACAGGAAAAAATAAAAAAGGAAGTAAATATGAAGAAAATATGTACTATAAAATAACTAATTATACTGACGTACAAATGTCAAGGTAATTAAATATAAATACGTTACACCAGGTGAGAGATGCATGAGCTGTCAGTCAGACTAACTGTTAAATCCTATAAATTTACACTGCTTAAAGTCGACTACGTTAGTCACAGCAATGTTTCGCCCTGTGTCTGATTATTGCTTCATGCTAATACTGAAATTCATGACAGCAGCTCAAATCTCGTCCCTTTGATCCCGTCACCACTTTGAGCTTTACCTGAAGATATAGAAGTGCAGGTGTTAAAGAGGCTTTCGGCGACATAGAAATTCCTATTACGATAGAAATCCTTTACGTCGAGTTTCCGTGGCTTCAGGCAGTTACTCTTTGAACTCTGCTCTGCATGTCTCGAAGCAAGCACGAATCAGACTGTCAGAGTGGGGTCTGTCTCAAAGCAAGTACGTACCTCTCTCTCTTCCCATACTGCAAGCTACATCACGTCAACGGTGTAGCAGCCAGAAGTGTCACGTTCGCAACAAGCCTAAGTGAATACGATTCTCGGGCTATTTAACGATGTCTTCGTAACTTCCGATCATTTATATAGTGGAATAGCATTTTTCCTGCCGCATTCCCAACGCAGAGGTCCGGGTTCGAGTACAAGTTAAGTCACGTAGGATTTGTGGTGGACAAAGTGGCACTGGTGCAGGTTTTCTCCGAGTACTTCGGCTTCCCCTGCCAATTCCTATTCCACAGACTGCTCCACATTCATCATATGTCATCCGAGGCAGGTGCAGTAGTCCCGTTAGTGGCCAACATACTAAGTGGACTCAGTCTCATCCAACCCCAAGAAACTGAACTAAACATTCTTCTTCGCCCTTTTTGGAGGTTTAATCTACGGTGCTCTCAATGAATGAATGAATGAATGTATAAAGGGTGGGCCTTCTCGGCCTTTGCACCGCGATTTACAGCGATCTATTGTGCTTTAGGATGCTCTCAATATATAAACTACATAATATCAAATTGTGACAGAAGCCTTCAATGATTAACCTTTTTAATTGCTAATGGAGTGGGACTAAGTCCTTTGTACTGCGGCCACTTCTGGCTTATTGCACCAGCCCCAGATGATAGGTGAGGGTGATTGTGGAGCAATTGGTGGAATGAAGATTGGCAGGGGAAACCGAAGTACTCGGAGAAAACCTGCCCCAGCGCCGCTTTGTCCACCATAAATCCCACTTGCCCAGACCCGGGATCGAACCCGGGCCGCCGCGGTGGGAAGTTAGCGACTAAACGCTTGAGCAATGGCGCGGCCCTCAATGATGAATTGGAAAGGCTTTTGAGGGAGGTGATCGTGGCATAATCGAGGTTCAACCTGGCATTTGGCTGGAGGAACTGGGGAAGACTATGAAAACATCAGTCAGGAAGTCCGGTAGCTCGGCCGAGATCTGAACAAGTGTCCAGTACGAATATAAAGAGTTACCTCTACACCAGTCAGTCAGCCACATACTCGCTCTAGTGGGGGGAAATCCTTCGCAATTTAAGGAACTCAAAATTGTTTTAGCGTTTGAAGAACAGATTGCATATCGCCACCGTCTGCAACAAGCCCTGGCCATTGCGTCTCTCTGCATCTGATAACCTTAACAAGATTTGCTGAACTGTAGAAATTGTGAAGTTCCTTATCATATAATTCTCTCCATCCTACTGTCAGTTCCTCCAAATATTTTCCTCAGCATTCTGTTTCAAAATCATCGAATTTCTGTCCTTACTGTGTCAGATCAAATGCAGTTTAATGATACTGTTTACACTACCACGGAATTATACATGAAACATGAATGGGACAGCATTAGGAGAAATAAGTACAGGCAAAAGAGAAAGCTCCCCTTGTAGCAGGTCGTGAAGGGTCACAGAATTGTGAGACGTCGAGGTTCCCATATTTTCTAGACAGTCGGCTCACGAATTGCGGTGAGGTTGTCAGCTTTATGCGCCGGCTGCCCTTTACCTCCAGGAAGATTTCTGGTACTTATTTCTGTTAGAGTCTGAGTCGACCCCAGTGCTATAGTGGGGCCAGAAGGATTAGGTCAGTTGAAAAAAAAATCCAATGACCTTATCAGGACTTGAACCCGTGAAATTATAGCTAATATCCGCTTGAAAAGATTTCCCAGATTCAAGAAGTATCTCATTCAGAACATAATTTTAAAAGCGAATCCTCTGCAATGAGACGGTTTCTTCAAAGCAAATGGCACAACTGTTTATTTGTGGTTTGTGAAGATGCGTTCTGCCAGATCTTAATACTGAAACGTCAAAGTAATTATTGGTTTTCAGCGGCAGCTAACAGAGGACAGTTTTTAATAAGTATAATTCAGCATAGAAAGTATTGAAAACATGTCTTGAAAGGTTTCTTAAACGTTACGAAGAAGAAACATTTTCTACAGCCCTTATTTTACAGTTCCCACGTCATATCTCACATTTTATCATGCAGGATTTTAGGTAAATTCAGTCTCATTTAATGAGAACAATCGTGCCATATTCTCATACGAGATAATTGTTACGACTTGGTACTTTTGTATTTTGCTCATAAATTCCATATGTTGGAACACGGTAAACTCACAGCATTTGTACTGAGTGCGATAACAATAGAATGTATGCACGAGTTTTCAAATAATATAAGCCTATAAGGAAGCAGCTTATGTATATTACGTCACACTGCTACGCTCTCTAGTGGATGACAACTGAACTATATAGTCCGTGACCTCGTTTTGTAAACACTACAAGTTTCATAACAGCTATTCCATAAGCAGGGCGCACTCTTCTCTCCTGATGATGGTAGTAGGAGTTTGTTCCGAATTTTGGTAATTATCTACCAAATTACACGACGTCACATATCAGAGATAATATTCTTCATCTTTATATTTGTTTGTTTTGTACCGATGTGCTCATTTTGTGGATCTGTCATTGTCTGTTTTATTCAGGCGGATCATTCTCTGCAATCCGCGTATTGAAGGGAGAAAATGTTTAGTTCCTTCACATCGTCAATATAGAGTTTATTCAATCTTATAAATCTTTTGACAATTCTCAAAAACTTAAATTCTACACCGACACATCATCTTCTGAAGCTACGTTTCACTTCCGTATAAAGCAATAATAGTTCTAATTCGCAACTGTTATACTCGTAATTTAAATGTGCCGGCACGGTAGCCGAGCGGTCTAAAAGTTCGGCCACACAGAGCTCTACGCTATGTTCGCTACTTACGCTACGTACTCTGTGTACACCCTGCGACGCAGGTAACAGGGAACATAACGTACGTAGCGTACGGAAGTCTGTGTGGCCAGTCACATTGGCAATAAAGGGAGATATTTTTCTGTTCGTATAGCGAACATAGCGTACGTAGCGCTCTGTGTTGCCGAACATTAAGGCATGTACTGTCTTCGCTTGCTCGGAAGCCGGGATCGTGGGTTCGAATCTCACATAAGACATGAATATTTGGTGTGCGTATGTGTTTATTCTGTTTGTGCTGTCCTATGTTTAGGTACGAGCTGATCACCCGTCCAAGGAGTCCTACCGTCTGTGTAAATGATCAATGAAACTGAGAAATCAGCCCTCTGCTGCAAAAGTAGGAGCAAAGGGAAGGAAAAAAATAATTTGAATGCGAATACATTTCAAGTGACCGATCATCCTTTCTCACAATGAACTTTAAATTTTATGTAGCCACCTGGAGAAGATTCCAGTCCCTTGGTGTTAAAATGAGTTGAAATATATTTGGAGCAATAGCGTAAGAAACCAGGCCTTCGTTTTGCTGAGTAAATGAACAGACAAAGCAGTTTATTACGCCCATAACACAAATTTACAATGTTTGTCGGTGACATCAACAAATTATGCAGTAAATCTGGTTTTGCTTTAGAATCGTACAGAATACACATAAATTATCTGCACTCAACATACAGAACCCTTTCTTTCTAAATACTGACTCCATGCAACCCTCACTCCAATAGCCATGATTTATTTATTCATTTCCTTCATGGTATATTTAACGGTATGCCTGCAGCTCAGATGATGGTACATCGGATGGTAGTCTGATCTGTGAATAATGAACGGGAAAGGACGCAGAAGGGAGCGATCATGGGCTAATTTTGGCTTCTATCCAAAAATTATAGGCGGGATGGCTCAGTCGGTATAGCGACAGGCTACGCTCTGGAGGGCCAATTTCGATTACTACCAGTAGACAAGAGGTTTTTGTCCACAACGTCCAGACCGGTTCTGGGGTCCACCCAGCCTTGTGTCCAATGGTTATTATGGTCTCTCTCTCCAGGGGTAAAACGGCTGGGACGGGAAGCTATCCACTAACCCCCAACAAGTGCAAAGATGAAGAACTGTGAATCTATGCATCCACGTCCACACGCGTCTTCTTGGATTGGTGCTTAATTAATTAAGTGCAGGGACAACTTTGTGAGATTCATGGGTCGCACACAAATACATTGTGAGGGAAACCTTCAGAGATATACAGAGTTACTACAAATGATTCATTCCATTTCAAAACAAAATATTGTTCGCCTGTGCTTTTCCTTTTACACAGACAACCAGTACACTTAAACGGCCGATACCACAGCAGAATGCTCTGTTTACATGGTGGTTCTTTTCTGTGCTCTGCTCTAAATGCACGCTGCACTGCAGTAACAGACGAACATCTCGCATATTCCAACACACAGAAACTCTTTCCCAGCTTCGTCGCCATTTTGTGAGGCACTGCACTCATGCTGCCAACTGATGTATCACAATGCAAACTCGGCGAGTTTGCGTTTTTTTTTTCATGTATCAATCATATACGTATGTATAATACTTTGGAAAATATAGTGTTTTGAAATAGAATGAATCATTTGTAGTAACTCTGTATTATATTGCATAGAGTGGTATAGGGCTTTGTACGAGCTGCCACTCTGCTTTATAGAGGTAGCTAAAATTTACAATTTTTGTTCTGCTTCCCTTCCCTGAGGAAGAAAGGCAGCCATATGAGACAGTCGCCCATACAGTAAAATGTGTAAAGCAGATGACTGAATTTAATTATATTCGGAACTGACTTCATGCCACGAAAAGCTACCCAACCTCGTTTTGCTCAAGGGGACCTTGTCTGGAAGGGAAATATGTCTGGATACATTAGAATTCTGTTATGTGCACTCTTAAAAATATGCCACATTGTGGCATATTTGCTCAGAGAAAGAACTGTGGAGACAGAGAAACACCCATTGCCAGGTAACGGCATTGTAACAAGCAACAATGAAGTAACTACTCTGAAGATGGAGGCGATACGTTTCGTCCGAAACGCCGGTTCAAACAAGATCTACAAGACGCCATATATCAGAAGACGGCATTCTTCAATGGAGTAACTGTAGAAAGCGGTGTTTTCTGTGCGGTCCGTGTAGAGGCTATATAATGAGAATCAGGTGCCATTAGAGGACATTTCGGTGAAATCTAAGTTCGGCTCATATATCTTAATTTTTATAAAATTCGGAGTTTTAAAGTAATATATATACTTGTTATTACGCCATCTGCACGAATTTGATTATTATTTACAACTGAAATATAATACAAATGTAAATTGTTCAGAACAGGATCATGCGGTCACAAGTGTGCTGTACCAAAAAAAAAATAAGTCGAAACTCAGGAGAAATAGATTTACAATGCCTCTATCCTAGTCACAAGACTACAAGAAGGTCTCTCCGTTTGACCTAACATACGATATTCTCATTCCGTGTGCGCTTAATGGTCATGTTAAAGAACAAAATCCTTTGAAACTCAAACTGACTTCTGCAGTATATATATTTCATGTTCTTTGACAAGCAGCTGTAGTGCATAGCATTGAACGCTACCCCGTCCCAGGGCACATTTGTTACAAAGTATATTTCCTCTTTCGAAGTGCTTGCATTTCGAACAAAGGCGATAGAACACTCTGAATACAAGTGAAGCAAGGACTACAAATGTTTGCTCTGTGCATTGAAAAGGACTCATTTTCTCTACTCATACAGGGAAGTCAAACCACCAGTAGATCCATCAAGATCGGATCTCGGCATCAGAGATCATTAAAACACATTGACAAAGACCACCCTGGATTCAGAGTAGGAAATTCAAATAAAACACTTCGCGGAATTTGTGTCTTATTTGCATATAAAAGATATAAAAGGAACTCATAATATTGTGTCGTATTTGCTCACCCATTATCAGCCTTTACTTAAGTTCAGTTTACCTAATTCTATTTAACTGTAGCTCTACACTCTTTTCTGAGCCTTTTTTCAGTTTCGTAATCTTTTCTACACAGTCGGTAGGAACCCTTGGACGGGGGATCAGCCCGTCGCAAGGGCGCTACATGCACAGGACAACACAAACACAGAATGAAAACATACAGATATCCATGCATCGAGTGGGATGCGAACCCACGATTCCAGTGTGCGAGCCGGCGAAGACAGTTCATGCCTTAGACCGCGCGACCACTGTGATCGGTAGCTTCCTTAAATACAATTCTGGATTTCAATTAGATTTATAAGAAAGCATCACCGAGCAAATTGATCCAAGCGGCAGAGCTTCTGACTTGTATTCAGAAGGTGAGCTGTTCGGTTCCTGGTCCGGACATGTCCTGACTGAGGTTTTCTGTGTGGATTTTGTCATTACCTCAAGGCAGTTGTCGGAATAATGCTTACAGTTAGGTCAGAACTGTTTACTTCTACGCTCTTTCAACTCAATTAGTCACTAATGATCCTACAATTCAAGGCTAATGATGATGTTAAATAAGCGGCACCGAAAGTGGGGAAAGGTTAAGCGGGTTTACATGAAAGTTTCCGGGAGCGTTTCACTTTGATTCGTATCGGTCCAATAAAAATCACACTCTATACGAAACTTAAAACCAAATACATTATTTATTTAGTTGATACATATGAAAATAATTAGTACAAATGCCTGAGGTTCGAATGGAGGTCAAGCTCCATAGTGTGGTCCTCTAGACTGCGAACAATATATGAATAGTTTGGTAGGTAGGCGTCAACATATGGGTGAAGACAGAAGCAATGTATTCCTACAAAACGAAGGTTCCTATCTACCAAACTACACGCTATAGTAACCTAAATAACTACGATATGGATAAACTAGTGCAACAGCTGAAACAAGACTTACACATCTTGGGATATAACATTATATAATCTGCTGAAAATCAACGGACGTTTCAGAGCAATGTACTGCCTCCATTTTCGGGGTCCTTCTTGATACCCGCTACTTGATTCATGCCGTTTTCTTTTTGCCTTGTTCTTATACCCTGAAGACGGAGACGAAATTTTCCTCCAAAAAGTCGGTTGATTTTCAACCGACTACACGACGTTGTATCTCGGAAAACAGAATTCACCATAATCACCACTGTGAGGACCTCAGATCTACAACATCTAAAATATATACCTTAAGTCGACTTTTCACTGGTGTGCCACTCATTCATTTAGTTGAGCTCTCCTCGAGATGCCGCCAATTGCGCAGCTAAACTGAAGAACTTCCCAGATCTTTATGGAACGCGAAGGTTCATTGTCGTGTTCACAAGAGCCCTCTGCTGGTCTCTATTCTGGGTCTGATCAATCCAGTCCATACCATCCCGTTCTCTAATATCAACCTTAACCTCGTCCAGTCACCTAAGTCTTAATCTTCCTCGTGGTCTCTTTTCTTCTGGCTTTTCCATGAATACCCTATATGAATTCCACTTGTTCCCCATTCGTGCTACATGACCTCCCCATTTCATCCTCCTAGACTTGATCATTCTAATTATACTTGGCGAGGAGTACAAGTTATGAAGCTCCTCATTATGAAGTTTTCTCCAACCTCCTGTCACTTCATCTCTCCCGGTCCAAATTTTCCTCAGCACCCTGTTCTCAAACACCCTCAGTCGATGTTCCTCCTTAATATCAGAGACCAAGTTTCACACCCATACAGAAATACAGGCAAAATTATACTTTTGCATATTCTATTTTTTTTATGTTTTTAAGCAGCAGACGAGAAAACAAAAGGTTCTGGGCTGAATGGTAGCAAGCATTACCCGAATTCAATCTCCTCTTAATTTCCTCCTGAATCAGATTTTGATTTGTTATAGTCATTCCAAAATATCTGAACTGTGCCTCATTTTCAAAATATCTGTTTACTATCTCCAGATATGGAGGGTAGCTGCGAATATATTGAATATGCAGTCGCGAACAACCGAGAAGGGGTTGGTGGTTGGGCGTGGGGCTAACAACTCCTCATCGTAAAATATAAGCTTGTTAAGAAAGATGACAAGAAGCCTCACTTATGTGTCTCTGAATGAAATATGAAATTATAATTGCAAACACACACAACTGGGTTATTTATTTGGAAAGGTATAAAATGAGCTCTACACAATTTTACATGGCAGCTTTTCGAAATCCATTGATTATATTTCAGCATAAAAAAGAGACAAGTAATTCACAAAACACTGTTATCAATTTACTACTTTCCTCCTGAAAAGAAGAAATGACAATTAAATTACTTGTAGGAAATAAGAACTTTTCATATTGTGGCACGTAGATCCGTTCTAGGCAACGACTGCGAAAAAGCAACTATACAACAGCCGTTACTAGACAGCTGATGCAAACAACAGAGGAACAGTGTTCTCTGTGCGATCCGTGCCGAGAGGTTATAAGAAGGACAAGTTAGTGGAGATGGTTGATGAGTGAGTTAGACAGAAGACTGCTGTGATTCAGTCGTTGTGAGCTGTTGTTGTTAGTAGTTAGTAACTGAGGCCAGGAGCAGTTCTGGAACGCAAGTAAGGTGAACATCCGCCAATAGAAGCCGTTACCAAGCAATGACAATGATAACGTGACTGTGTATATTAGTGTATTTAGTCATGCGCTGTATCAGAGTCCAATAAATCCGAACATCAATCCAAAACCCGCCAGAGTTAAATTCATGATACGTAAAATTGTATCTGTTATTATCACACAATTTCATAGTTTCTCATGCAATATAAACAGCAGTGAGAAAATAATAACATATTTATTTTCTAATTGGTGTATTATAATTAGACCTTAGTACATTCCTATCTCAACCGTGCAGTGGAGTATAGTGTGTTAACAGTGAGACAACAAAATAAAAACACTTAACATTCTGAGACATGATCTGCGACACGCCTGTGGATAATGAATTCGAGCTCTTGGCCAGAATACTTGTTGCATGTGACATGATCCGTGAGACACCTAAAATATTTGAAAGGGTGTGCCAAAGTTTCTTTCGTCGATGTAACGCATGCATTGAAAATGGAGGGCGCCAATTCCAACATCTACTCTAGCAGGTGAGTCTTGAGAGTTTGGAGGGGGTAATATGCCTGTGCATGCTCTTCGAGATTGAGGCGCCAAGTTTAAAGAAAATGATATTAAATGTCGACCTAGCGTTGCTATTTTACGTTTGTTGTCATAGGTTCCTATTTCAAAGTTGTTATATAAGGAAACCTCAGTAAGCTCCTGAAGTATGATACCAAACTCCTGGGACACTCTGTATATGCTGCTTTCTGCCAGCGACAGTGATTTGAATACAAACGTTCTTCAAAAACCCTCAGCGAAGAAATGTGTGCTAAGCTCTGGTTTCTAAGTTCTAACGTATTTATCCGAAAATGGTTATTCTTTACTGAAGTTTCTTCGTCATACTTGTATTTATGCAGGTGAAGCGTTTTCTCTGTGAAGTGCATATCTTCCTGCAGACAGTGCATTTTTAAATTGATATTCTTCAACAACTTATAACACGAATCTCAACAGCGGTCACCAGCAAATATTTATGATTTTTTCTTCCTCTTCGCTCCCACTTTGGAGCATAGGGCTGATTTTTCAGTTTCACTGGCCCTATATACAGTAGGACTCGTTGGACGGGTGATCAGCCCGTCGCAAGGCCTCTACCTCAACACAGGACAACACAAACACAGAATAAACGCGTACATACACCAAACATCCATGCCATGTATGGGATTCGAAACCACGAACTCGGCTTCCGAGCGAGCGAAGACAGTGCATGCTTTAGGCCGCTCGGCTACCGTGACCGACTAATATTTATGATTAGTGAAAAAAAAATCAGATATGACGATTTTTAAGATGATAGATTTGATTCCACTTCTGAAATTTCGTTTTCGTACGAATCCTCAAAAAAACCTTTCTTATAGAAAAATGACTGAAAATTAGCACGTACATGTACTTCGAAATATCCACATGAGGGCGCTCCTGAGATATGAATAGGTAGGCGCAAAATTCTTCTTCATATCTGCCGTAGCTGCAGTGTTTCGTGTTATAGGTGCTACACCACTTTTAGAATTCTTCTCTTAGCGGCCTCAGCAAACATTTGTTCAGAAATGTGGTTGCAACACGCCTCTGTACATGAATATGAATGATAACATTATACACCTCATTCACCTGACTTAAAACGTAATCACACGTTACTTGACATTGTTTTCTTCATAGGCTTATTTTATTCAACAGCTCCTGAGTTAGCGATAACACTCTGTCAATAACTTCATCTCTTGCCAATTCCACGTTTTCTTTCGTGAGACTGTCCATTTCTTCCATAGATGGCACACCATCACTGAACATATCAAAGGCTTTCACACGATCTGGGTGAGCCGCTTGTCCTATTATAAAAGAAGTTGCTAACATAAAACCATAAAGGCAATATTTAGAAAACTGATGCTTGAAAGCTTCCAGACTGAACTCAGGATGAAGCGCCTCTTGCGGACAGTTCAGGAACTCTGAGATCGCGTCCAAAAGATTGCGATGATATGTGGAGAAGATGTCATCCCAACAAGTGGCCCAGAGTTCTGGGCTGGCATTCACAAACATGAAGAATGATAAATCTATAGTAGGAGATGCGTAATACGGATTTTGGAAATCAAAAAATTTCACTCCCGAAGGTCTGTTGTTTGAATCATACCGGAAAAGCATATTGTTCCTGTTGAAATCCCCGTGACAGAGAACTGCAAGCGGCTCGTCAGGAGACAGAAGTTCACTCATCAGTTCAGAGATATTGTCAATTCTCTCCATCAATCGATTAATCTTCTCCGTATACAGCCCACCTTCGTTGAGTTGCATCTCTTCAAACTTATCCAACAATAACATAGTACTGTAACGTAAGAACCTGGAATAACCTTCATCCATCGACTCCAATGTAGCCTGTTTCTTCATGAACCGTCTTGCATCTCGTATTTGCGTTACAATATACTCTTCATATTTCCGAAGATCTTTCTTCTTCATAGCGTAAGACATAGCATGAAATCTTGCCAGTCCTTCTAAAGCCACTACAATATGTTCATAATCCATTAACATCATCTCGTCCCCTCCAATCTTGTATCCAAGTTTTCTTAAGTCTTGTAACATGATCATTCCTTTTTCAGGATCAGATGAAACATAGTAACATTTCGGGAACAAGTCATAGGCCGCGGTTAAATTACTCGAAGACCTTTCAGCTTTCATGTCTTCATAAGATGGCGCAGCACATGTTTGAAGTAACAATGGAACCATTTCAGAATATATCTTGCTTTCGTTAAAGAACTGATCTGCAGAATTCATAATTGATCTAATCATTGCATTAGCTGGCATTGTTTTCACTAGAACAAAATGCACATTTTGATTTTCATTGTCCTCTAAATTTATTTCTGCTTCATACATAACCGATGCGGCATGGAATCCTAATTTAAATTGGTCTAGTAATTTTACAGAACAGTTTAACACCTTATATGCAGGTTTACGGCGTCTGTAACAATTCTTTGTGGAATATCCAGCAGTGGTCTTCAGGTAAGTGGGTACTTCGGCGTTTATGGTTTGTTTAATTTTCTTTAGATTGTCCTCCAGTTGAAGATTTGAATAATGATGAGCCATTTTGTTGTCACAAACACTACAACGCTGAAAGTCACTTCAGTGGAACGACTTAACCTTCAAACTGCCAGAGATATTTCAAGCGTGCTCTGAGTAAAGTTGACTTACCATCACTATAAACTGCTCCCTTCCTTCATAACGTAATATGAGATTTACTTACATTAATAAAACTAAAGCCAAATTAATACTTGACATGCAGTATTGTTTACTTGAAGATAAAGCAGAACAATGGCTCATGGATGAAAAGTCCTTATCTCTCATAAAGCCAAAGTTGTAAATTTTCATACCGGTGGACAAATTTCAACAAGTAATAATTTCATTTTAGCTGGTCGCTATCGTAGGAAGTAATGAGAGCCCTACAATAATTTCATATTTCAGCCTGAAAAAAATAAAATATTCAAACAAATATTTTTTAATCTTTTTTAAATCAATCATCTGCAACCTAAGTAGAAACTCGGTATTTACTGAATATTAATGAATATTCAATACGACTATAAATGGTTAGACCTATTTTATACCGAAATTTAGAAAATGACTGCATCAGTCAAGTTAATGATATTAAATCCAGTATTACTACCAACGTTTCTAACGCTATCATTATAACCGCCGCGGATATTAATAGTAATTCAATTAAGTCATTCAATTCTTTATTATTTACTTGCTTTCTGAACAGCCCAACGAGAAATTAAAAAGCAATCAGGAGAATAAAAGAAAGTGAGAACTATACACACAGAAACAGAGAAAAACTAGGCAGTTTATATCATATAGACAGTAATAATAATTCAGTAAGTGAAATAATTCAAATCATTCTGCGTTGTGAAAGTATATGTAATTAAGCCGATTACATAGAGCTGAGCCCTTTTTGAGAAGCCCCCAGTTGGGCAGCTATTCAAGAATTTTCCAACATTTTATCGAACTCGGAATTTCATTACCGTGTTCACAAGAGCCTTGCTCTGGTTCCTATCCTGAGCCAGATCAATCGAGCCCATACCACCCCATCCTATCTAAGATCCGTTTTAATATTATCCACCCACTTACGTCTAGGTTCTTATAGTTGCCTTTTTCTTTCTGGCTTTCCCACGAATATCCTATACACATTTCTGTTCTCCCTCCTTCGTACTACAATCTCTGTCCATCTCATTCTCCTCGACTTCATCATTCTAATTGTACTTGGCGAACATTTCAATTTCTGAAGCTGCTCATTATGCAGTTTTCTCCGATCTCCTGTCATTACATCTCCCTTCGGTCTAAATACTCTCCTCAGTATCCTGTGGTTCCTCTCTTAACGTCAGAGACTAATTCTCATACCCATACAAAATCACAGGCAGAATTATAGTCTTACGTATTCTAATTGCTATGTTCTTAGACAGCAGACGAGAAGGTAAAAAGTTCTGAACTCAATGGTAGCAAGCATTACCCGAAATATATCTTCTCTTAATTTCCTCCTGAACCAAATTTTGATCTATTGCTGCTGTTCCAAAATGTTTGAACTGTGCCACATTTTCAAAGCACCTATTGCCTATCTTCGTGTTATGATTTTGCGGCGTGACTTTACAGCTACACATTAATTCATACCTAACAAATTAAAATTTTAATTATTAATTAAAAAGCATAATTTTGAAATATGATTAAGAGAAGCAGTTTTGGTTCCAAATATTTCATTATCTCCATAAATATCAGCAAATGAATCGCATCTAACAGAAGGGTAAATTCCAATTGACGAGTAAATAATTAACCCCGAAAAGTCTCTGATAACTTTAGCAGGAACTAGAGGACCAAGAATTTCCAAAAGGGTAGGACACAATTTAGACCCAAGGTAAACTTGAGTAAAGAGCAATATATGAAGGTGATACCGTGTCTTACGTTAAGTTGTGAAATTTTAACTGTTCTAAAGCGTAAGCAAAACTATAAAGGACATGGGAAAAACGATTAAAAAGGACTACGAACTCCTGCTGGATAATAACTTATCATACATAGAGTTTTGTATCATCATATTGCCATATGTAGGGGGATACACGTGACGAAAATAACGGGTTCTAGTTCGGATGATTGGATTTAGTATCATTTTGGTTACAAGTTTTCTTATTCACACATAAATACAGCGCTATCGCCGATTTACATACTTTCCAGTTCAATGTTGCACACGCACTAGGATTCCCAGTGCTCACTAGTCGTCTCCTAGCAACGGATCTCAACACAGAAACTATCACTTCAAATTATTATGAAGTCTTCTTGCCTTCAATCATTCTGGAACCTCGGAACTAAAAATTCTTCTAGACTCGCACTTCCAACTTACAACTGCCTCGTAACTGCCCTCAACGAATTTTATCACTCCCAGTTACATAGCCGCAGAACGAACATGGACCTACAGTTTAACACTTATCACGTTATCGGTATCCAGAGAGTCTACTGGCGCTGGGTCGGATCTACAGAAAACACTGCTTCATTTAATGTAGCATGTTGGACCGTGTATACAGGGTTGTTGCCTGGCAACGCGTTAATAAAATCCATTATAAAAGTCTAAGAATATTGGAAAATCAGGCCTGTCCGTTTCATTAAATCTACAGATTAATTTATTTATATTACTTTATAAAGAATATTATAGAAAGATATTCGCTCACTGATAACAGAAAACTTATACGCAATTAAAAACGAGATTTACGTATAATATATATAATTTATATATATAACTACAAATACAATATTATATGATTCTTTTATTACAAAATGTCATGACTGGCAACATTTATTTGGCAATAAATGTTATAGTTCCTTCCACTGCTATTTTTATGCGACTGACCTCGTTTCCCTAATAACTTAACAAATACATATAACTCCTGCCTAAAGTTTACATTTGTGGCGTGAAAACCTTCTTTTGCTATTACCCATATTACATTCAATGTTCACTCTTTTGTGACCATGAATCGGATAAGTTTTCAGAAATGCCTTTAAATATGACGTACAAAGTCAAAGTTTAAAGACCTTCATTCACTGAAATTCCACAAGTGCTGTATTGTGGCAGGGTCTTACATTGCAGTTAAAAGAATGGCATGACCACTGTGGGTACTGGAACGTGTGGATCATCTCTGACATATAACGGATGTCCTCTAAGCATTCATTTGAAATACAGGCTGGATATTGCAACAAGGCACCGGTGGAGGTTCAATATAATATCAGTGGGAGTTCTAGTTGCATATTCAAACACTGAAATCGCCGTGAGATACTTCCATATTCATCATTATTGCTTCCCAGTACAGCCTTGTAACGTGTAATTCAAAATTATTCGGCATATCATCAGCGTTAAGTAACTCCTACACTAATGCAGTGTTGGCACAGAACACACCGAAGGGAGGACATATGAACTGCATATTTTTAGCGTTACATGCAATTCTGTGGCCACTAAAGTGTTTAATTACGTACGAGATTTGAGGTTTTCAGAGTGGTGAAAATTTAGATTGTAGTCATCTCTTTTGTAACAGTATGTAGTCTTGCACGAGGTTACACGAGTTTCAGTGAAGCTACTGCTTCCGAAACGTCGGTAACCACCCACAAGTCTACGTGGCTATACAGTCCAGATGATCACAACCTAAATTTGTAAAATTACTTTAAATATGATGAAACTTAATATATTCCTTCCTTCCAGTATTGTAATTTTATTTGGCAGTCTTCTACATCTTACAGTCATACGGGGGTTGGGCATGAGGATAACAACCTCATCCTGTAAAAATAATTTTGTTCAGGAACCTAACAACCAGCCTCGGGTCATCATGCGTCGATCCATTCCTCTGGCAGCAAGCATTGGTTGTGGAGACTGGTTATAGAGGAGGCCAAGGCTCACCCACGGTTGCAGCGTCAAGGGGTAGGCCAGTGAAAAGAAAAAAGAAAAAAAAAGGGGAGGCCAGACCAAATCACGTGTTGCTAACAGACACTGCGATTATGGGCAATTATGTAGCCTTCTCACTTAGAAAGAAGAGGTCTGGTTTAATCGAATTAAATCTGGGAATCACATGTATATATTAACACTTATTAAACTGCATCTTTCAATTAAAATATTTTATTTCTATGTTTTCACAGCAATTGTTTTAAAACTGCTAACAGATCACTTGTTCTGTCAAGAGAAAGTGCATATCTTTCGATTAGTACAATCACAGGCTACTTAAAGTAAATATTTTTGGTTTCAAGAAAATTTGTCTTAGTGGAAAAGAGTAAAACATCATTTCTTGCAATGTGACATAAGAGAAACGACAGAAATACCAGAAAGTCATGGAAACAGACAATTTTAAGTGGCAATCACAAGTATCCTTCATCCACCAATTCTTTTATCAAAGATACCAATCTGGAAGTTACTTCTTCTCCTTCCAATTTCAAATTTTCTTTAATGCAATTGTCCACATTTTCCCTCGAAGAAAACCCGTTGCTGAACATTTCAAATATCTTTTGAATTTTAACTCGCTTTGACAGTGCCGAAGTAACACAACCAGCTGTCACAACGTAGCCATAAACTGCATGCTTCGAGAATTCTTCTTTGAAAGCCCCTATACTATACTCTGGTAACAGTTCCTCTTCTGGACACTCCAGGAACTCAGAGATTGCCTTCAGAAGAGTCTTATGGTAGATAGAGAAGAAATCGACCCAATTTGCAGCACGAAGTTCAGGGCTGGCGTTCAGAAATAGGAACAAAGATAAGTCTATTGCTGGCGAAGCGTAGTGGACATTTCGGAAGTCTGTGAATTTCACTGCGACAGGTTTGTTGCTTGAGTCATACAGGAAAAGTATGTTCTTCATGTTGAAATTTCCATGACAAAGTACTGAAAGCGGTTCTTTTGGGATCAGCAAGTTACGAATGAGACCCACTGTGTCTTCTAGTAACGTGTTCAGGCGCTCAACACACGACCCGTACTTCCCACTGCCCTTAAGATGCTCCATTGCAAAAACTTCTAGTGGCTGAAGAGCTGCGAACTGTAGACACTGAAAATAAGCGTGAGCGTACATCAACTCCCTGGTTTTGTCTTCTGAACATAATTTCTTCCCCTTTTTCAGTTTCTGGACCACATGACCGTAGAAACCTTGAGGATCCTTTTTCTTCATAGCGTATGATAGAGCATGAAATCTTGCCAAACCTTCCAACGCCAAAACTATGTGATCAAAGTCCATAAGCAACGAGTCATTCTCTCCAATTCTATATCCACTGTTCTCAAGATCTTCAAGCACAATCAGAGAGTCTTTACATTTCGGAGATGTATAATAGCATTTGGGAAATAATGAATATGCTTTACGAAGGTTGCTTGATGAATAACCAGAATCACTGTCCCCAGAAATGGGCGATAACGTCGAATGAAATAAAGGTATGACGTCACTGAACATCTTACTTTCCACGTAAAATAGATGACTTGAATCTTGCATGTCTCGTACACCTGAATTCATCGCATATTTCTTCACTATTAAGCTCTCTTTCCTTACATGTTTCTGATTTATTTCACCGTTTTCTTTAATTTTATTCTCCTCCGTCTCAATTTCGGCACGATATATATCCGAACTCAAATTACGTACAGAATTTGATGGCGATAATAAGGTCACGTGACAATCGAGTATTCTGTAACTTACGGTGTCTATTTCAGACGATTCTTGTAGAAGTTTTCTTCTTCTGGATTCAATATAAGACGGGATTTTTGTTATAAGAACTTGTCTGATGTTTTCCAGAGTTCTTTCCGGCTGATGGCCAAGTTCAATAACGTCATCACTACTCATCGCTGGGCAGCGTGAAGACACTTCAGAGGAGCAAATGATATTTCCTCGCTGTTTGCGAGACAACTAAGGTGCGCGTTAGCAGTTACACAATGCCACAGTTTCTCTCAATTATCTTTCAGTAACCAGTGTGCGTCAGTCCAGGTAATATCTACGCGTAATTCAGCTGATAAGTATAGAGGATGGATATGCGATGTTTGGAATAAAGTTACTGCTGTTTACAGTGAGATGAAAAAGATCATTAGGCTTGACAATGTCACGCGAAATATGTAACTGTGGCAATAGCAAGAAATAGGTGATGTAACTCTCCACAAGGCCACTGTTTGTAACAGCCTGTTTCATGCAAAACATTCCTCTTACAGGCGTGCAATAAATTTGTGTAATACAGATGACTATAATTCAGTTTTACTGCGTTTTTTTCATTCGTGCTACAGCCCTTATTTGGGCCTAGGCCTACCTCCATGAAACTATCCGTTCACTTCAGTTTTACTAGATCTTAGACATATGGTAGGACTCCTTGGGAGGGTGATCAGCTCGTCGCAAGGCCTCTACCTGTACACAAACACAGACAAACGCACACAAACATCCATGCTCTCAGTGGTATTCGAAACCACGATCCCGGCTTCCGAGCGAGCGAAGACAGTGTATGCCTTAGACCGCTCGGCTACTGTGACCAGCTTTACTCCTTCCAGATTAAATTAAAAAGAGTGAAATAAGTGAGAACTGGTCTGTCGGCAACCCAGGGCCGTCCTAAACTATGCTCAGTGCTCTTGTTAGCGTTACTTATTTTGAAGTAGAGGTAAAATGTAAATTTGTCCCTGTGCTTAACTAATTAAGCACTGCAGCATGAAGACGTGTGGGGGAGTAGATGCATAGATTCAGGTATTCTTGACTTTGGCGCTAGTCTCAGTTGCGTGGTCAGTTTCACGCTCCGCCCCCTTTACCCCTAGGGAAAGAATCTCCATTGTCCACTGGATAGGGGGTTAAACGGGCCCTAGAACCGGGTTTAAAGACGCGGAGAAGAGGAAAATATTGTCCTTATAGGGACTCGAGCTCCGACCCTTCGGCCGTACAGCCTGAAGCCAGTCTATATACCGACTCTATTCCGGCTCTTGTAATATAAACGTGTCAAGCACAAATAAATTCAAGCTTAATTTCTGATTGTTCTCTTCGATATGTAATTGTCTAGTTCTTTACGTATGAACAATTCTGTCTTTCAGAAGTGTAAATCTATGTTTAAATAACAAAAAGCGCAGCCTTGTATAATGGATTTTATTCATTTCGTTCAACCAGGAGCCATCAGACAGCCCTGGTACTTTCATTTTTAGGATTACACGACTGAAGAAGACATGCAAAAACTGAAAGAAAATGACAAATAGCACAAAATTACGGTCGGAAATCTCAAGGGAAGGAAGTGCTCGGGAGAACTAGGAGTAATCGAAGGTAACAGCAAAATATGCCTACAAGAAAAAGGAGTGTGCGGGGAAGTACGCTGGATTGAGCTGGCGCGGAATGCAGTGATTTGAGATATTCTGTGATTATTGTGAATGATGAGAGAAATATTTTGTCAAGTTCAATGAGTATTTACAATTATATTATACTATACTATACTATACCATACCATACAATACTAATACCACAAGAGTTCAGACGAAAAAAAATCTCTGGTCGTGGGTCTCAAGGGGCTTGATGCCAATACGAATTGAAAGGCAGCAAACCGCCAGTCGTACAGTAAGTCTGACTTTGACTTTGAGAGGCTGAGAAGAGATGGCGTTATAATTAAGTTGACGGTTCAGTTGTGGGATATTCGCCGGACAGTAACAACGTGAGCACAGAAGTCGAAGAATCTCAGTTGTTGAGAACTAGTGAAAACATTGCAGGCTGGAGACGATATAGCATGTAATGATTTGTGAATTATGGAAATCGGCAGTAGTGTTATAGTTATTTGTAGTTAAGACCTGTAAGTGGTCAATAAATCTATTCATCAGTTCATACCCCGTCTATAGTCACTCCAAATCGTGACAATAATAAAACGAATTTTATGCATTTATTTCTTCTGCATGACTGAACTGCGACCAGTAAGAGAACAGATTGTACATGGAAATAAACGTCTGGAAGAAACCTCATGCAAAGATACCAAGGACAAATGAAAGAGCACAACATTTAATCGGCATTACTGAAACAATCTGCTAACTTGACTGAGACTTCTGAGTTGCAGTTCTCTTTAAATATAGTGGGAATAAAAATTAATCTACCTGACGTAAGGAAACTTAATTCAATAGATGGGATGTGTAAAACGAATGTGAGGCATATTGAGTGCATAGGTAATTTTGTTTGGAAAACCTAAACGGAGTAGACCAAGTGTAAAATCCAGGATTAAGTCGGAGGATAATACTAAGATATATCATAATGAATTAGAAAGTGAGGATACTGACTCGGCTGAAATGGCCAGTGGTGGGGCTTCTTGAACAGTGCAATGAATCTTCAGATTCTGCACAAACAATTCTTGACTATGTAAGATTTGAGGCTTTCACGGGGGTGACTATGAAGAAAGCAGTCGTCTGGGATTTGGCACCGTGTATATGTGGTGTTAACCGACGTTAACCCTGAAGATGGAGGCGATACGTTCCTCCGAAACGTCGGTTAACACCACATATACACGGTGCCAAATCCCAGAAGACTGCTTTCTTCAATTCTTGACTAACTATGCGAATGTTAACTTATCAATAACGGTTGTTTAATGAAATTAACTTACACACCAAGATTAAGGTGATACCAGGAAATTTAGTTTTAAACTTATGTTTGAGTGTATCCTGTTAGATGAAGTTGAAAACGTTTGCATTCAATGTAGAAGAGTATTTTTTCAACTGAATTAAATTTCTTATATTTATGTTTGATATATTTCCTCATTTTGTAAAATGAGGTATTCCTTCAGAAGTATACAGAGGGATGACACGTCTGGATTATCCCAACACTACCTCCGCTGGGGCCTATATAGGTTCATAAACAAGATAACAAGCAAAATGCAGGCGGTCGTTTGAAGCCTGAGTGGAGAATCGCATGCCGTTGTGTTTTAAGGCCTCGCTCCTACGGGAATCTATGTCCTGTCCTCCCTCCCTCTCTCTCTCTCTTGATGTATTAACTACATTTCATAACACTCCGCAATACGAGTAGCAATTCCCTATAGTGACCTCATTAATTAATTCCAAATGACGGACCCATAATTCATGGGGCCACGAGTTTTGTTGTAGTACTCCCTTCAAACTTTGTGGAGTCCAGAATGAATTGACTACCCCTCTCTGGGGTATATTGTATTAGTAAGCAAGGTCATGACACAGCCAATATATTGATCGTGCAGACTTGTCAGTAAGCATGGCAGCTGTTTGTGCTTGTTAGATCGTCGTTTACTTAACATTTCAGTCCGGGGTATTATCCGATTGTACACAGTGACTCCGTCATATGTATCTTGTTTATTTATTTATTATTTATTTAACGACGTGTTCAATAACTCTGAGTAAATGGCCTCGAATGGTGGGATGATAGTGCATAATAAATTGCAACGTATATAAAATAGGTCGTGGCCTATTTTAAATCATTTGTTTTTGTCTGAAAGGGTAGTGTATAATTTGAAATACGTCAGAATATCCGGAATTTCTGTGGATATTCGAAGGCTTTGATAACAGTGGAATATTGACATAGAAGAATTTACTTGAATTACGCTTGATATTCTACCTTTATATACTTTAGTAAATAGTTAAGAATGGGAGCAGAAGCTTGTGGGAGGTACGCTGGGTTGGTACTCTACTGTTCATGTTTGTTCAAAAAAAGTCCATAGGGTACCTCTACATAGCAGGATTCTTAAGATCATATCTTATTATTAATCAATTGAGCTTAGCACCTCGGCTGCGTTTCCAGAACTATTAAAATCCTTCGCTTAAAAATTGAATACAAATTGTGATTTCAAAATGTTCATCAAGGATTACAACATACGAGGGAGAGTTAGTAAATAGGTCGCAAATGTAATTAAAGCAGCTATAATGGGTGTAATAGGTTTTCTATGTGTATCACTAGGCAGCAGCACAGCCCAGCTTCATGACAGTCTAGGTAGCAGACGCGCATGCGCATGTTCAGAGACTGATTTCAGTAGTCAAAATGGTGACCGATCATGAGGAGAGTAATACCGAAGAGCAGTGTTCTGTTGTGCGTTTCTCCGTGGGAAAAAGGACCAAATGTGAAGGATATTCATAAAGAAATATTTCCTGTTTACGGTGGGAAGTGTTTGTCGTGTAAAGCGGTTCACAAATGGGTAAGGAAATTCCCTCAAGACGTCGGAAAGTCGCAGATGATGCCCGACCAGGTGCGGAAATGGCTCAGACATCAGTCAAAAGACTTCTATGCTGCCGGCTTCAACGCACCTGCAATGAGATGGGACAAGTGTATCAATGTTGATGTAGGATGTGTCGAGAAATAAAATTATTTTCCAGGTTCGAATATCACATATTTTACGTTTTATACCCATCTGTGATCTGTTTACTGATTCTCCTTCGTATAAGAGTGCATCACAGTGAAATTAGTACAATGTGATTAAGTATGCTGCAAATGATAGCAATAATATGCCGTTGAAATTTCAACGGGAATTGCATAAATTACATGAATAACAGAGCTGTCGACTTTATGCAAACGGGATCCGTCTTGCCTTTAGACAAAAATGATCATGCATTTAGTCTCTGTGTCACAGTTGTAAAAATATTGCTTTTGGAATATGGGAAATGTCACCAGAAAGGAATTAGTTTACGTGAGGTGCAAGCATGAGTCTTCATTTTGAAGATTCCTGTTCTGGTCAGCAGCACGAGGTTTCTGTATTCAGTACTAGCTCTATAATTGCTCTGGGGTCTACTCAGACTCATTCCCTGCATGTAGCGAGAGATCTATCTGCGGGAATAGAGGAGGATTGAGCAGCGTGTAGCTCAGTAGTCCCTTCCATCAAGGGTTCAGATCATGTACCTAAGCTTGAAATACCTCCTGAAAATTTCGATGAGTTTTACGTTCGCGAAATTTCGATTCTGTTATGTAGGCGTTATCATCTAGGGTATTTTTTCTGTTGTTCTAATGTGCGACATAAAGCTGAATGTAACGTAATTTTAAAAATGAATAAAAAGGTAAGAAATAAAATTGCACGTCCATGTACTTAATTGAGAGGCGAAATATATGCAAGAATTCAACGTCAGAAAAAAATAACGTTCGAGTAATATTAAATTCGGCCAAATGATATACTTGTGGAATTCTACCTTCACGCCCCTTACAGCCTTGATAAGCAAATTGGTAATGTTTTCTTCGAAAAGTTTACATTTCACTATATACTTGCATTCGTGAAGCCCTTGTTTCGAATCTCAGCCAGAATACCTGCTATCTTGAGTGAGGTTCTCCGTGGTTTTACCCAGATGCCATCCCCGCTTTCTTCCAAGTCATTTCCAATTCATCACCATTCCTGCCATCCAGCAATGTGACGTAATATAGTCCCGATATTAAAATCATAATTAAAAACACATCAATATCACATTCTGTTTCACAGATATTTATTAAATTTATTCCGAGTCTGCTGTTGAATTGTACAAGGCCGTCATGGCATGTATAATGAATGAACATCAAGGTTCAGCACTTGAAGGTATCTGCGTGGTAAATTCTCAAGGGTGCAATAGTACATTGTGCACATTATGACTCGGTGACTATCCTGCATTCATGAGCTTATGGTCATAAACTTCGGCCAACAATGGCGCACAATATTACACCCCACACACTACAAGTTACTAGCTTTTGTTTGCGAAATATCGCGATATCTCAAGTTACAATGCTTCATTTTATTAAACCAAATTTCCGCAAAATATGACGTAGGTTTTATCACCGCCAAAATAAGCATCACCAGAGGACGAAATACAATATGTTATAAACACTCATAACTTGACAGTTATATTCGATAATATCTATATGCTCCAATCACAGTCGCTCGCTCAAACACTGGGATCGTGGGTTCGAATCCCACTCAAAGCAGGTATGTTTGCGTGTGCGTTTATTCCGTGTCTGTGTTGTGTGTGAAGAGAGCGGCCTTGCGACGGGCTGATCACTGATTCATTAATGAATGGATGAATGAATATATACATACACAACAACAATTAACGACATAACTACTCTGGCAGGTTTGAAGAAACTACAGCCAATGGTGCGTATGTACCAGAACTGACAACGCTATATCTGACATCCTCATGAACTGCACAAATAACGCGCATAATACATACGCCACAAAGGGAACGCTGTGTGAATAAATCCAAAAACGAGAAATAATACAGCAAGTACCTTTCAGACAAATGGACAAAGACCACAAGAAAACATTGGGATGTTAATTAATGCCAATTAGTTAAGTTTCGTTTATTTTAATTAGGAAATATCGCGTTCGTGAGCCGGGATAGCGTAGTCAGTATAGCGGCTAGCTACGGGCTGGACGACCAAAAGGTCGGAGTTCGAGTCCTGGTAGGGTCAAGAATTTTCTTTTCTCCACGTCGTCCAGGCCGACTCTGGGGTCCACACAACCTCTTATCGGATGGGTATAGGGGTTAAAGCGGCCGAGGTGTGAATCTGACAATTCACTTCTAACTTGTGCCGAGGTCAAGAAAATTTAGATCTATACACCCACTCCCCCATACGCCTTCATGGCATAGTGCTTAATTAGTTAAGCACAAGGACAATTTTACCTTTTTACATCACGTTCATACGCAATACGTAATTTTGACATATAGTGCAACAATTTTAGCAAGATAGGATACACTTGATGATGGCCGTCAGGAAGAAAGTTTACTATATAATAAGTTGCATTTAAGACGGAAATATATGTTTGCAAATGATTATATTCCACATTGAAGACTACTATCCGTGTAGTCCGCTGAAAGTCAACATGTTTCGGAGGAACATATGGCCTCCATCTTCAGTACAGAAAAGTAACATGAGTGAGGAACCACCGTGAAAACAGGTGGAAAGCCAGAATTCCGGATTATATAGCCGATTTATCTGCTTTGTTTTCGGCATTACTGGCTGTAGTTGGGATCGAATCATAAGCTCCATTAATTCTAACCTAGCTGTAATTATTAGTAATATAAATGTGTACGGTGCAAGAAAATGACGCCCCAGAATTCAACCGCGCTGCTTCTGAGGACCTAAGGACGTTTGAATTTATTTCCCAGCTCATGTAAAATTGTGGGTGTGTTGTTCTTCGTTTAAAACAGGTTTCTCACAGCCTTCCAAACTCATGACTGAGAGGGCTATTGCATCTTGTTGACGTTTAGAATCTACTCACAGCCTCTTCTGTAACGAGCGGTCGGTCTGCTGTACACAGGCTGAAGCTCCCGAAAGACGATTTGTTTCGAAGTTTGTTCGGAACTGTCTGTGAACCTCTGAACTACGAGGTGCCGTCTCTGATTTATTTTCGTGACAATACAGACCACAACTACTGTTGGTTTATGTACACCTGCGTCGCCAGTTTACTACTGCCACGACAGCGCTCCTTGTGGCCTGCTCATGAATCAAACACGAACGTAAGTCAGATTTCTTCTGAAGGCTCTTCTCTCGGTTCCAATTCAGTGGCGTAGATAGAATTGACTATCCAAAATGAATTTAAAAAAATAAAAACATCACGTGCTTGTGAAGAAAACAGTATATTATGCAGTATACCAAGTATAATACGTGTCAACATTCCTTATGAAAAGGTAAATTTGTCCTTGTGCTTAACTAATTAAGCACTACAGCGTGAAGGCGTATGGAGGAGTGGATGTATAGAGCCACATTTTCTTCACCTGAACGTTAGCTGGAGGTGAGCGGTCAGCTTCACGCCTATGCCGCTTTATCCTTGGGAAAGAGCCCCCAGTACCCATTGCATAGGAGGTCGGGTGGGCCCCAGAGCCGGTCTGGACGACGTGGAGAAGAGAAAAATCTTTACCCCACCGGGACCCTAAATAATTAAAGCTGACATTTCTATGTTTGAGATCCATTTTAATATTATCATAAAATTCTTCCCATTGTATTTTCAGACTAGGGTTGTGTATAAATCTCCCAGACGTTTGATATATGTTCCACCCACCTCATTTTTTCATTTTATGGACGGCAGGACTCTTTGGACGAGTGATTAGCTCGTCGCAAGGCCTGTACCTAAATATAGGACAACACAAACACAGAATAAACACATACACACACCAAATATCCATGCGTTGTGCGGGATTTCAACACGGCTTCCGAGCGAGCGAAGACAGTATATGCCTCAGACCGCTCGGCTACGGTGACCGACTGAGATACCAACAAATCAATTAAATAACCAGTCAGTTCATACATTAATAAAGTATTCCTTTGATGAGAGCTAACGGACTCTTTGGACGAGTGATTAGCTCGTCGCAAGGCCTGTACCTAAATATAGGACAACACAAACACAGAATAAACACATACACACACCAAATATCCATGCGTTGTGCGGGATTTCAACACGGCTTCCGAGCGAGCGAAGACAGTATATGCCTCAGACCGCTCGGCTACGGTGACCGACTGAGATACCAACAAATCAATTAAATAACCAGTCAGTTCATACATTAATAAAGTATTCCTTTGATGAGAGCTAGAGGAAAGAGGAAATGAAGGGGAAATTTCGAGAGAAGAAACTAAACAAACTGTATACAGCTGCAGCTAAATCAGTTTCACTGAATGAAGGACCACTTGAATAGCAATTTATATTTTAAATAGAATATACCATATGGTACTCTTATGGTCTTCTTTAAAATTCCGTAGTTAAAATAAATAAAATATGGAGAAAATCACCTACCCATTGCTATTCTAAATTCTTCTAAAGAAATCTTGCCTAGTGTAATCTTTTCTGGTTTATGGCTGAATTTTTAAATTAATTCTGAGCAGTTTGATGACAATTAAATATTATTATCATTTAGAAGTTTCTCGGTCTACTTCTAGGAGTTTATATTGTGACATGTTGCGCAAAGCCGAGCCCCCCCCACCAGCAGTGACGCGGCGGGTGAGTCAGCGCTCCCCTCCCCCTCCACCGCACGGTAACGTAACGGTGACGCAACAGGATTGTTACGGTAGTAACAACGGTTACTACCGCTAGCGTTGCTGGCAACACAGCGCCAGGCAACAAGGCCGTTTTCTGTATTGTCCGATCGAGGCTACATGAGGAGCAGCGAAGGCTATTCACAGTTAGTTGTACTGAGTCAGTCAGTCCTGGAGCTACCGCCGAGTGAGTCCTGGAGCTACCGCCGAGTTAGCCAGCAACTAGTCAGTTGTATTCTGGCATTTGGAGTGTACTAATTGTGATACTGCAGATAGCAGTAATCGTAAATCTGTAATTTGGGTGATTGTAAGTGCGAATGTGAAATAAAATTCGCTATATAAAATACGGCGTGAACTTATTTGTCGCGATATACGCCCGATACGCGACAACTGGTGTCAGAAGTGGGATACGGACTTACACACGTGACCGACGAGATTCGATCTCAAGACACGCGACAATTGGTGTCAGAAGTGGGATTAGAACTTACACACGTGACCAACGTGTTTCGAACTCAAGACACGTGACAATTTGGTGTCAGAATTTTTACGAACTTAGACACGCGAAAAGAACATGGAGATGCAACAAATGATGGAACTTATCCTGAAGGAATTCAGAACCTTTCGTGAGGAGGAGGAGGCAAACAGGAAGAAAGACACAGAAGAGATGGAGGAAAATATGAGGAAAGAGAAGAAAGAGATGGAGGAAAATATGAGGAAGGAGAAGGAAGAGAGAAGGAAGGAGAAGGAAGAGATGGAAGCAAATAGAAAAACTGATAAAGACGAGTTAATGGCCAAATTAGACGCCTGGGGAGAAAAGTTGGATGCAGAGACGAAAGCAACCCAAGCAAGAACGAGAGCCATCCAAGAAAGGACGGCCGCCATGCGAGAGAAGAAGTTGCAAGCCTATATGGATGCCTGGCAGGAAGAGACGTTGGCTTGCCCAGTGGACACGATACCTGCGACGGCACAACAAGAAGAGGTTCCCATAGGGATTCCGGTCGGAGCGACGATGGCCTGCCTAGTAATGGAGGCACGTCAAGAAGAAGATCTGGCCTCAGCGAACAGGAAACCTGAGGTGGCAGAATTACAAGAGGTACCCGTACAAGACGCCGAAGTAATGCCGGTCGGAGAACCGAAGAAGAAAAGGCGCAGGGACCGACATCGACGAAACATGAAGAATCCGACGCGGGGAAGTCGTGGACCCCAGATGAAGTTGGCCGTCGTCCACAGGAAGGTGTCCCGCCGCGCAACAGTGGCATGGCGCAAACGCCATATCTTCAAGAAATTTACGACCCAAGGAAATTGTGGCCCATGGCACAAATTGGCTGCCGACAGCAATGTGACTAGTCGGGCAGGTGCGACACGGCGCAAGGGAAATCCAGTAAGGAGATGCTCAACGAGGGTCAATGCTGGGCAAGAAGCCGGGAGAGGAAGCCTGGAACCGTGACGGGACAGACGTCCGGGAGGCGGCGTCAGCCACAACGGAAATGCAACACTGGCATCAGGAACCAAGGCCTGAGACAGCAACTACAACGCAGAAATGAAGTGAAGGACCTAGGCGGCGGACAGCCGCGATATGTGAAGGAAGCAGACCTGAGAAAAACTGCAAGACTGCAGATCGCCAAGCGAGTAGCCGGATTTTCTGTCTGCCTACGACACGGCAAGGATTGGACCTTGTGGAGGGGACGACCCCCACCAAAACGGAAAAAGAGACTTCAAGCAGAGGAGGAACCGGTGATGTAGAAGAACCGGCCTCCCCAGAGAGAATGAGTGTGCCATAGAATGGAAGTGATGAATGAATTGGACACGACTGGATCTTCTGGCGAGCTGAAGGAAAACCGCTCGAGACGAGTCGATCTTAAGAAGTGAGCGGATGTAACGGACGAAGAATAGTCGCTGCAAGAAGAGTAGCCGAAACAACAGGAGATGCTGCAAGAAAAGCCACCGAGGAAAAGGAACGGGGATGCACCGCTAGGCTATTCGGGACGAACAGCCTTAAGGAGGGAGCAGTGTGACATGTTGCGCAAAGCCGAACCCCCCCCCAACAGCAGTGACGCGGCGGGTGAGTCAGCGTTCCCCTCCCCCTCCACCGCACGGTAACGTAACGGTGACGCAACAGCATTGTTACGGTATAAACAACGGTTACTACCGCTAGCGTTGCTAGCAACACAGCGCCAGGCAACAAGGCCGTTTTCTGTATTGTGCGATCGAGGCTACATGAGGAGCAGCGAAGGCTATTCACAGTTAGTTGTACTGAGTCAGTCAGTCCTGGAGCTACCGCCGAGTGAGTCCTGGAGCTACCGCCGAGTTAGCCAGCAACAAGTCAGTTGTATTGTGGCGTTTGGAGTGTACTAATTGTGATACTGCAGATAGCAGTAATCGTAAATCTGTAATTTGGGTGATTGTAAGTGCGAATGTGAAATAAAATTCGCTATATAAAATACGGCGTGAACTTATTTGTCGCGATATACGCCCGATACGCGACAATATACACGTAAAGTGGCATCTCAATGAGTCTTAACTTTAATATAGGGCCAAAAACGCGCAGGCAGAAACTGAATCAATTACGGAAAACGGAGAGTTTCTGAGCCAGTTGAACCCTATTCATAGTCATGATGACGAGTGATGTCTACGTTCTGTGTGATGCTCCATTTGAATTCACCTCAAATATAGTATCACATTGTAACGAGAAGGCGTGTGACTGTCGACGGGGTTTTGGATTCGATATGGGATTTATTGACCACTTCGGCACACAACTCGTAATTACAATTAATTACAGCGCCATCGCTGATTTACACGCTTTTAAAATCACTAGAACACAGAGGTTAGTGTTCTCAGTCTGTTATTAGACGTTTCCTGATAACGGCTTCAACAATGGTTATTCCTCTGCCTCCGTGCTCAAGTCTTCTCTGAATGGAGGCTCCTTTCCAACTGCACTATTCTTGCTTTAATTGTCCACCTTATAACCTCTTTGCATGGACCAAGTAGAAAACACCGTTTCCAACAGTACTTATAATGTTGCATAACAATCTGTTGCCGTGGGAACGTATTTACTAAGCCGTTGCCTAGAAACGGCTGTGGTATATTCGTTTATCTCGCGGTCGTTCACAGTAACGGCTATACAAGCTACAGTCTCTCTTACATTATAAATGAAATGCTTTACGTTGAGGAAAAAACCAAGGAGCGAAGCGACATATCGGTAACATTCTCGACTCGGATTAAAGAGGTTTTCTTTTCAAATCTCGGTCGGTACAATGACTATTCTTACTGAGGTTCTTCATGATTTTCCTAAAAACCTCCTGATAAAAACCCGGAAAGTACCGCCATTAAGCGACACCAGGCTTCCAAACAATTTCCAATTCTTATACCATCCTGCCAGTTGACGGTATGTAGTCCAGTTACTGAAGGCGGGGATAAGTAATCCACAAAAAAATAACAAACCGTTAAGTTGATATAGTAAATATCCTTTATATACTCGTAATTAAGTTATCTTCGACCGTCTTCGCCCGCTTGGACACTGGGGCAGTGGGCTCGAATCGCACTACAGGTTCGGATGTCTGTGTGCGTTTTTTCTGTGTGTAGGTATGTATGTAAGGGGGGCCATAAAAACCGGGCCCCGCGCTACGACCTTCAATGATCTATTGTGCTTCCCCTTGGTTTAGTCCTTTATTAATCCTTACTTTTTAATAAAGTGTAGGACCCTGCTTATGGGGCCGTCATAGAAGTTACTTGGTTCCATAATAAACTGACCCAGGTGACGAAATCTTAAATAGGCTATGGCCTCACAATCACACAGGATGTGTGCGGCTGATTCGATTTCTTGTAGGCACCTTTCACAAGTTGCGTGATCTCTCAGTCGCAACTTGAAAAGGTGTTCTTTTAGGTGTCAGTGTCCAGTAAGTAATCTTACCACCCATCTTAGTTGATCTCTTTTTAATTTCAACAGATCCTTCATTCTTCTGGCAGAGGGTCCTGCTATGAAACCCTTTGCCTGTTTGAGTACAATTATGGATTCCCAGTATTTTATGGCTGTGTGTAGGTAGCGGCCTTGTGATGGACTGATCCCGCATCCAAGGAATCCTACCGAATGCGTATAGGATTAAGAAACTGAAAAAGCGGCGAAGGTTTAAAGGGCTGTAGAGTCACAGAGAAAGCGTGTTTTATTTTCTTTAAAAACCGCGAAAACTTAAAAGCTACAGTATTTTTCAGTGCTAAATATCTAACTGCAGTGTAGATCTGAACAGGTATGTGGTAGTCCAAGCTTTCTTTATGTAACGAATAAAAGGAATTTTATGGGCATATCAGACACTGCCATAAGTTTGTCTGGAATGTTACCTGCGAATAACACACTAGAGCTCTGGAATACCTGCAGTTCTGTATATAGCACAGAATTTACATTGGTTCGCTACCGCTAGGTAACATTATGCCATTGTAAGCTAATGTGAAATTCATTCCTTACGTCCGACCTTTAACCTTTTTCTCTGCATTGCCTCTTCAATATAAGCGTTATGTAAGATGCATGAACTGAAGCAACCCCTTCTTCTGTGGCTGATTATGTGTTATTTAATGAAACCTTTTCAGGTCGACTTACATAACTTATTTAGGCGTGAAAACCATTGTTAAACTAATGAAAATATATATGAGACAAATTCCGTCTTAAGTGCAACAATTTAATTGTAGTCCTTTCTTCTTCCCTTCCTCCACACTATATGTTTCGGCCCTAAATGGCCATCATCAGGTGTGTATTATTACGTAGCTGCTACACTGCCCGTCGTTTAAAATTTAAAATCACCAGTCTTTCCAATTGTATAAAATCTTTGTTAACCTACACACGTCAATTTGATTTCTAAAATTGGCATTTTTTTAAAACTTCAATTCAAATTAAAATGTCTATAAATGTTCTGTTTTTTCTTTTTCCATTTTTTTAAGACGGAGCTTGTCTCATATATAGTGTGTGAGTGTAGCAATATAATATTGTAACGAAAATATATTGTCACGTAGTATGGAGTGACTATAATGGGGTTTAGGATTTATTGACCAATTACAGGTCGTAACCACAAGTAACTATAATACTGTCGCTTATTTCCATACTTTACAAATCACTACAGCACACGCTAAGTCTCTTCAGTCTGCTTTCACTAGTCGTTTCCCGGTAACGGATCTTAACAGTGGAGATCCTTCAACTGCACCGACCAAGTCTTCTCTTCAGAGATTTCCTTATAACTGACTCTGTCAGAGTCAGAGTTACTGTACGACCTGCAGTTTACCGTCAATATGTTCGTCTTGGGGACAATCCGCTCGACATCAAAAATCAGAATGTTCATTTCAAACTGAACACTTGTGATTATAGTCCTTACGTAGTCCTTACGATTATAGTCTCTGGCGAAAGGATGGGATATCGGTTACAACTGCTGCTGGTTATCGCCAGCGCAGTCACTCTCAGGTCAGATTAAATAAAAAGTAAAGGTATTCCTGTAAGAGGCCGTGGAGGCCCACAGGATTGTGAGACGTTGAGGTTCCCATATTTTCTAGAAAATCTGCTCACAGATGGCGGTAAAGTTGTCAGCCTTACGCGCCGGCCGCCCTTTACCCCCAAGAATATTCCTGGTACTCATTTCTGTTAGAGGCTGTGTCGGCCCCCAGGGCCATAGTGCTGCTGGAAGGATTAGGTAAATTGAAATAAATCCAATGACCTCATCGGGATTTGATCCCGGGATCTTCCGGCTTGTAGCATAATGCCTCAAACAACTACGCTACCATGTGCCCCCATTTCAGAGTAACTGTACGTATTTGTTGGGCCATTTCTCTTCTCTCTTTTTGATCTATCTCATTTTTATTGTCATCCTCCTCTTTCAAAAACTGTTCCATTGACAATAGAACCGGCTCTCCTCAATCCGATCCTGGCCACTTATACATATTATGCGACTCGCTTACCCTACCAGAGCCAGAGTGAGTACGTTGTATAATACTTCCTTCCATTAACTACAGAGACGTGCGCTTGGAGATAGTGTTCAGATGGTAGACAATTCTCTTGCGATCCACCAAGATGAATCTGTTTATAATGAAGCAGGTATTTCCCTTTGTCCTACTGGTAGCTCAGTCTTTGCCTGGATTCTCAGGCTGCGTGCACTGAACCTCGGATATGGCTTCTCTTCTTGTGTTCTGTACATTGCTTAGATAAGGCGGTCGTATGTTATACATTTCGGGGCTTGAGACGTTCCTGACAGTTAATTACCTTTGAATCGCAGCAAATTGCACAGTATTAATTACACAAAGCAACTAAACATAATGACAATTTTCTAAGTTAAAAATGTCAGTTGAAATTTTCTTTAAAATTAAATATATAGCTTGTCTCCCTCCCCCAGGAAACACACACACACAAAAAACCATGCGTCAAATTTAGAGAAAACAAGAGAATATGAATTTAAATGTATATGGAATTATTTAGTAATTTGATTGAATTTGAATTCTGTGTTTCAATAATACAACAGAATTTCGGTGACAGATGAGAAAAGCTTTAAAATAAGTATGTTGGCTTCCCAAACTTCTGAGGGAATATTAAGAGGGTAAAGTTGTTCCTGTGCGTAACTAATTAAGCACTACACCATGAAGGCGTATGGGGAAGTGGATGTATAGATCCACATTTTCTTCGCCTCGACGCTAGCTGGAGGTGAGTGGTCAGCTTCATGCCTATGTCGTTTTGTCCCTTGGGGAAAGAGCCCTCGGTGCTCATTGGATAGAAGGTTAGGCGGGCCCCAGAGCCAGTCTGGATGACATGGAATAAAGAAAGTTCTTGACCCTAAGGAACTGGAACTCCGATCCCTCAGTAAGTTTAACTTTAGATGTCCAAGCTTATTTTCATATAGATCTTTCCATTATGACAGAGGGTCAACAAATCCCATAAGTCGCATATTGTATTCAAATTATGTTCGGCTGAATCGGATTGTTGTGTTAATTCATATTGTTTCACCAGGATCTGTATTGTTTGCATCCCTTTTTGTATCAATTGTTAACGCAGTCGTCAATACAAGAATCTACGTATGAGTAAATAAAACTATATTAACGCTGTAATACATGTTTTTATTATACATCAAAACGATGGTCTTCATATGTTTTATATGCATATATATACCGTCGCTGTTGAATTGACTAACATGGATCCATATTAGTAAACACAATATTGTAGATATTTTATTGAATTTTAGAATATAAATTAGGTCTTATTATATTGTAGTATGCATACCCGTTGGCAGGCAAGGGGTTCAGTTCTAGTGAGCTGTTGCTATGAGAAACTGGCGGCTAAAGACGGGGACATTTCGTGAACCCAGAGGAAAGGGAACATCCGCCGTTGGAAGCCGCTACCAAGCAATGACTAGTGAAGACACAACTGTGAACACTAGTGTGTGTGTGTGTGTGTGTGTAATAGTAAATTGTAACGTATAGTTCAAGCGTTGTATCAAAGAGTCCAATAATTTCGATCATCAATCCAAACCCCATTATAGTCACTCCATCAAGCGAGAATATATTAAAGGTTAATGTTTAAAATTAAATGTTAAAAGTTAAAATTAAATGTGAATATTAGGCTATAATGTTAAAGCATTAAATTCGGTAAAGTGACTAATACAGTGCAGTGAATTGATCTTGGTGTGCCCATTTCGATAAATACGATGCTGTTTTTGTTGGTGTTACGTAATTGTACATCTGTGTTATGGGTGCTGTAATTATGTAGTGTGACACGAGTCGTTACTTAAGTTTTCGGAGACGAGCTGGTGGCTGGAAAATTCCAAATAATTTTGCGTACTGTAAGTGTACGTATGAGTTTGTGAAATTTTTGCTGTAAGTAAGTAGCGGTTATTTTTATAAATCTGTATTTATCATTTCTATGAATATGATATATGTCTTGTGTGGTGTTTTTGTTATGTTACTTAATTTAGAACTGGTAGTTTTACTTACATAACTGGATCCATATGAAATATGTGATGTAGTCTGAATATTTATTTCTTTTTATATTCTCTTTGTTGTGTATTATTCGCTATTATAACTATTTTCCTGGTCAGCCGTGCTTGAAGCGCAGTTGTGGGCAGTTGCAAGGTGATTGACGTGAGTGGAGCAGGTTTGGTGGAAGTGTCTGGCAGGTTTGTTATGTAGGTCATGTGGTGATATGGTAGTTGTGGAGTCGTGTTGTTGTTGGGAGGAAGCAGCGTACAAGGGGGTTAGGGGAAGTGTTTCTGATATATTTATTGTGGAGTGTGTGTTTTTATAGTTGAATCGAATATGGTGTGATGTGTCTCAGCCAGGGTGTCATTCATCTTTTGTTTCTCTTTAATGAAATAACACATGTCCCGGCATTTTGCCAGGAGCTGCCAATGAAAACACGTGATAGGTGTTTACTGTATTTGGAAACTTTTAAAACATGTTAATACAGCACTTGTTTGTCTCAGGTGGATAAGAAATTATCAAATTTCATGGAACTCGAGGTTTCACTGTTGTGTTCTCAAAATCTTTCGATTTGACCCTATCGTTAGCCACTTTAATCCAGCCCATATCCTCAAGCCCTAATCTGTAATGACCATTTAATAATTTCCTCCTACGCACAAGTAGATTTCCTAAGTTTTCCTTGAGCTTTCCAGATGGAATCTCTCTCACGACTCCCACATGTACCGCCAGTTTTTCTTAATAATTTAATCAATATAATACTATTAAGTAAAGAGAATAATTTTGAAGTTCATAACTGTGTAATTTTCTCATCATCCTATTAATATTGAATTATAAATTATTCATAAGAGCCTAGGAAAGAAACTTGTGCAATGTAGCCCATTCAGATAAATGCAGTGCACAAAATAATGTATGAAGCAAACCCTCTCTTAGGATTTCAGTTTTACCTACAGAAGCAGACCATTCCCAGATCATTGCATGACGATGGAGCGTTGGTCAAGCTGAAGCCCCTTCCGGTACGTCCCTGGCAAATATTTGTACAGTTCATGTAACGACAATGGGATCAATATTGTCACGTGATACATTGACTACAGACGGAGTTTGAATTTGTAATTGGATTTATTGAACACTTAGAGATCATAACTACAAGTAACTATAGCACTATCGCTAATTCACGCAATCTGCAGTTCACTACAGCACGCACTGAGTATTCCCAGTCTGTTGTGTCTTAACCAGTCGTTGCCTGATGACTGATCCAACAATTTCCTCTGCTTCTGTGTTCATGTTCTTACTGGCTGGCGACTGTCTCGTAACTGACTCACTCAGAATCAGTTACTTTACGACTGGCGGCTTACCGCCAATCATTTCTTCTTGACGATAAGCCCATTGAGACTCGCGATCAGTCTCTGGCGAAAGGATGGGTCTGTCGTTTGCAATTGCTACTGGCCCTCGCCATTGAAGTCATTCTCAGGTGCGAGTCTTGCGGGACTCGTGATTATATTTTATTGTCTCACATTCAAGACTCCCCCCACCTGGAGAGCCAGGTTCCCGTATTTATATACCCAATGAACAGAGTGGCCCAGTTATATCCCTAGGCAACGGGTTCCCTTTTCGTCGCCTCCTTCGACATGCCGGGCTACGGTGGAGATATTAGATCCCGTCTCCACTCATTGCTCTAGCTATCCTGCTTATAACAGCTCGGCACGGACTGCACAGAACACATCAATCCTCTGTTGCTGTATCGCATCTGTTGGGATGCCCACATGATCACTAGTCCGTCACTGCATATGAATGGTTGTTGTTTACAAAGCCATTACTTAGCAACAGCTTTTATATAACTGATTATCTTATGATCGTTGCCTAGCAAAGGGTCTAGATACCACAGTATGAAGTCTCTTGTTACGCCTCACTGATTTATGGGTCTGGCGCGAGGCTCCACAGGCAGCAGTAGCCACAGCTGCAATGTTGTGAATGTGGCTACAGTTATCTAGATATTTCACCTCTGGGAGTATATCCCGAAGATTTAGGTGCATATCCGGTTACCAGGGCAACCTCCTCTTCATTCCAAAGCGATCCACCAAACACCGTTTCAATTTATCATCTAGGAAGGTGACATTATATTTTCCGATAATAGTAATCATTTCGTTCATTATACGAAACAAAATATCAGAGGCATCCATAGCGCGTGTGTGTGAGCGTGCGTGCGTGCTGGAATGATATTTTCGTAATCTTCTTATTACTTCAGTTTTCCTAAGTGTAAATGCAGTAGGAAAATACAAAGTTAACATTCTTATTAGTCTGCTTTCCATATTAAGAAAACAAAAAGTAAAAGTAAGCTTATGCGACCACAAATCATCATGAAACTTGGTATGTATATCATGGTATCTGAACCCATCTCAACAGCGTACTTCATAAATCTCTCCCGTCAGTCTGTGTCCGCTATTATCGTTGCTAGGCAAAGGCTCGGTAAAAGCGTTACCGCGGCAACAAATACACATGTAGTAACAAAAGAATTTTTGGACGCGTTTTTTTTATGAAATCCTTATCGTATAAAAGGGCAGTAGGTAGGTAGGTATCCCTGTAACAGGCAGTGGAGGCCCATAATGTTGTGAGATGTTGAGGCTCCCACATTTTCTACACAGATGGCGGTGAGGTTGTCAGCCTTACGCGCCGGTCGCTCTTTACCCCCAGGAAGAATCCTGGTACTCATTTCTTACAGAGGCCGAGTCGACCCTAGGGCCCGTAGTGCGGCTGAAAAGATTATGTAAATTGAAAAATCCAACTCATCGCACTTATTCGATGTCTCTTTTCAAAATTTTCTGTATTTTTTCCTTCGTTTTGTTTCTAAACCTATGCAAATTCACACAGGATTTGAGGTTTTCACAGCGGTTTTTATGGAATGTTCTATCTTCATGGATAAAACGCCATGAAGTCTATTGAAAATCAATGGACATTTCGGAGGAACACGTCGCATTCCTCTTCAGACCCGAAAAAATGAATCAGGCCAAGGAACAAATATGAAGCGGCATTCATAATGTGTATGTATTAACAGTCTTCAAGTGCATACAATCCCATTTACCACTGCTACACTACATGTTTCGGCAGTATGCTGCCATCTTCAGGTGTATCGATACGTCAACCATTTCACTGCTTGCCTTTATATGTTCATTTACAAATAATATTAAATTTGAAGGAAGCATTCTTCTGGGATTTGGCACTGTGTATATGTGGTGTTAACCGACGTTTCGGAGGAACGTCGGTTAACACCACACATACACAGTGCCAAATCCCAGAAGACTGCTTTCTTCATAGTCACCGCCGTGAAAGCCTCAAATCTTAAATATTAAATTTGTATACGTCCTTATATAATAATAAAGTTTATGTATTTAAAACTTGTTAAAATCTATTATCTCATAAGTCGTATTTTAAATTCATGTGTATTATTGATCATCCATATGGGGGTTGTTCTTCCTATGAAGCGCTATGCTTACTATCATCTTCATCACGGTTTCTGGGCTTGGCTTTTCCGTTCCGTTCAACGTCGGTTGAAGGCGACATTTTCTTCTCAAACGAAGGTTGATTTTCATCACACTACGCGGAGTCTTCGAGTATATCCATATCGCGGGGTAGTCACTGAAAAGTCGATAGTTATTCTGTTGGTTAAGAAATTCCTTACCTTACTGACTGTGTATAGGATTAAGGAACTGAAAAAGTGGTCACGTCCCAATACAGAGCTGTAGGGACATAGATTACAGCCAAAACATAATCTACGATAGCAAAACAAAAACAAAACACTATGTGGTTTTAGTTCGCAAGCGAACTATACCGACCGAGCGACCGCCGCTTGTCGGCGAAGTTAACGCAAACTTTAGCGGATAGATGGTGTCGCGTGGTCAGCGCAACGAATTACCACAGCCGCTAATTTCGGTTTTCTAGACCGGAGCCGCTACTTTTCCATTCAAGTAGCTCCTCAGTTATCCTCACGAGGCTGAGTGGACCCCGTCCCATACCCACTACTTCTCAGAAAATCTGGTAGAGTCGGGAATGGAACCCGGACATCTGGATCTGTAGCCAGGAACTCTGGCAACTAAACCACAGAGGCGGTCACAATTCTGACAGCGTCGTTAAATAATTAGTACAAATCAATACTGTTTCACATGAACAGCTCAAACTTTCCCCCATGCCAATTATTTTAATACTAAATATAATTCCTTAATCTTAAATACATTTTCGAGAAAATGGCAGCCAAAGGAATCCGAGGCGTGACTCCATTAAACACGAGAACGTCAGCTATGAGGCTCGGGTCTATCCTCTAAGCATCGTAATTTTAAACTATATAAACTGACATTTAGATTCAAAGATACCATAACCGACATTTGACGTATGTAAAGAAGTAACATTTGGCTGTGATGTGCACGTCGATCCAACGACAAAGTAGACCTTTAACCTAAACTGAGCCTTTAGGTATCTACAATAGTTTATCAAATGCATCTTATATCAACTTTCAGAGCAATTTCAACAGCCAGTTAAACTTAAGTACATTAACCTACGGCATAAATCTTCCACCTTAATGTTGTTTCAAAGTTCTTAGAATTCAATGAGGATTACAAGCGGGTGTTATATGCAGTGTTACCAGAATAAACCTAGTTAATAATCCATTGTAGAATGTTCCTATCGGTCTATATATTGTCCCCTAATACACGACAACCTATAAATTATTTCCGATCAATTATTTAGAATTTAATGAAATAAAAGTGTTATTCAATCCATCACGAAATTCGTTTAAATATTTTTGTTTAAAATTTAAGAAATAATTTATTTATAGAATTATGGGTATCATTAATAACAGTAACAGAAGCATTCAGAGTTCTGACTTTTGCGTTTTGATATTATGCAGTCTATGTGCAAGGTCAATAAACAGAAAAACGACGAGAGAATTAAAATTGACGTTGCACGTAGATGGCATAAAAACAGAAGACAAATTCAGATATACAGAGTGTAACAGGATGCTACAATTTAATATTGTATTCAGAGTTATTCTAGATTGAAATGATGTACATTAAAGATAGTTGTTTACTGCAACATCTGAATGTAAACATTTTTTAAATATTAGACTAAGTAATAATAATTACGTATCTTACGCAGAATCGAATAAAACTGGTGTTATCACTGTGAAAGTAGAAGAGAGAATCAGCTGCGGCTTGTCTCGAAAGTATTACCCAGGATTTCGCTTGGAAAAAATGAGGAAAACAGGAAATAACACGTAAGATTTGAGGTTTCCACGGCGGTGTCTATGAATAATGCCGTCTTCAGAGATTTGGCGCCGTGTAGATCTTGTGTAAACTGACGTTTCAGAAGAATGTATTGCCTCCATCTTCAGGGTAGAAAAATCCTCGAGGAAGGAAACAGCGTCAGCAGGTGGCTACAGCTTCGCTCGCGGATTTTTCTATCCTGAGGATGGAAGCGATATGTTACTCCGAAACGTCGTTTTACAAAAGATCTACAAGGCATTCTTCAGGTAATAACATGTTTAATACATTAGCCGGTGAAGAGTTCTATTTTCTGAGATAAAACGCCTTAAAGTTCGTTTGGAACGCAAGCAGTATCGCACGGAGTTGTATGCCAGAAGATAGAACTCTTCATAACCACCGGTGTGAGAACACTAGATCCTGCATATACTACATTAGCCGGCATTTTGGCCCAGAATAAAAGCGGGCACTTCTCCAACGCAGGTCTAGAAAGTTGTCATTCCCTTCCCTCTAATCCTTCAGTAGTACTTTAAAAGCGTTCATAACAACTGGTCCTTCATTAACTAACGACGCTTTCTCAACTGCATCTTCAAACGGTAGAATTCTTTTATATGATGAATTTAAAACATTAAGGAAGGAAATATTCGTAGCCTATTAAGAGACAGGCTAATATGCCAGCTCTGAGCAGGAAGAGATAATCACAGTGCTCGAGCGGTCTAAGGCATGAAATGTCTTTGCTCTCTCGAACACTGCAATCGTGGTTTCGAGTCACACTCGAGGCATGGATGTCTGTGTGCGTTTATTGTATTTATGTTGTTTTAGGTTGATAGCTGTCTTGCTACGGGCTGATCCCCCATCCATGGAGTTCTTCCAACTGTCTATAAGATTCATGATTTCATAATTAATACTTGATTGGAAAAGGCCAGAACACCAAATCCATAAAGGTATAATAATAATAATGCATTAGTTGAAAATCCTCGACAAAAGAGATCATTTGGGAAGTCTAGTTGTAGCTGGGGGAGAATATCCTAATAGAATTTGAACAAAAAGTTGCGGGAATGAGGACTGATTGTTGTAGTTCGTGGTACGGTAAAATAATTTTTGAGGGGGGGAGGATCTTGAGAATACGGCAGTGAACCATCTGGTTCCAATCTATTCATTCATCCATTAATGGCTCTACAGCCCAGTGTTGGGCCCAGGTCTCTTCTTCGGTTTCATACTTTTTCTTTTTTGCAGAGACGGCAGGACTCCTTGGAAGAGGGTTCAGCCCGTCGCAAGGCTGCTACCTACACAACCACAAAATAAATGCATATACAGACATCCATGCCTTGAGTGAGATTCGAACCCAAGATCGCAGTTTTAGTGAGAGCGAATACAGTTCGTGCCTTAGACCGCTCGGCCACTATGACCAGCATCTGGTTCCAATAGAGGCGGATAATTTCTTAGCAATCTGAGCGACTACTGGCATCACAAGAACAGCTTCATTGAGTCAGTTACAGATGCAGTTATAACTGCACGAAGTTAATACAACGTTTCATTTATTTGCTTAAGAGGCACAGAGTAAACTGTGGGCTTTTATGACGTAGCTCGGAAGGATGCCAATGTCACGGGGCAGTGCACAGCGTGTTGAATAATGGTTTGTTAAAGCAGGTTAACAGTTATTTGTTTCAGTAAATTTAGTCAACATTTAGCAAAGAGAGCTGATCTGCCTCCAAGAAAATGCTCTGTGCGTCATTCAGTTCAAGAGGGGAGTGAACAAGATTAAGAGTTTATTCATTCATCATGAACCGAATTCTCTGTGACGCGTGTTGTTTACATTCGGAAGGTCCACATTTCGAATTCTGGCTACCGTCATTGTTTACACAAATACTCATAAAGTCCTTGCCACCGCGGCAGAGCTTTTCCTCAGGCAGTAGTTGGAGCTGGCCTGCAGACACTGCCATGAAGACGTATGGGGGAGTAGATATATAGATCCACATTTTCTTGACCTCGGCACTAGTTGAATGTTAGTGGTCAGTTTCACGCACCTGTCGCTTTACCCTCGGGGTAAGAGCTTCCGGTGCCAATTGGACAGGAGGTTGGGTGGACTCCAGAGCCAGTCTGGACGACTTGGAGAAGAGAAAATTCTTACCCCCACCTCGACTGCAACTCCAAGCCTTCGGTCATCCGGCCCGTAGCCGGTCGCTATACCGACTGCGCTATCCCGGCTCCTCACGTCCAGCCCGTAGCCAGTCGCTATACCGACTGCGCTATCCCGGCTCCTCAAGTCCAGCCCGTAGCCAGTCGCTATACCGACTGCGCTATCCCGCCTCCTCAACGTACTGAAGGATGTTGAATAAACGCCGGTGAACAACTGACAAGATGTAGTCCTCCGGCTCAGAGATTTGACGCCAAGCTTATAACCTGTCACCGAAAAAAGTACTAGGACGTTGTGAAACACCACAACTGGCTTGAGACTTGAATAAATGAGCTGGAATATCCGGAGGAATATGAAATGGATTCCGTTGGCTCGGGTTTAGATCTACTGGCAGAACTTTGTGAACATGCGAAGCTAACTTTCGGGTTTAGATAGCTATGTTGATTTAAATGTTCCTCGATTTTGTTCAACCCTTAATGTTTGAGCTCAATTCACAAAACAATTTTCCCTCTCTCTTATTTACCTTCAATGTAAAAATCGGCTGATAAAATAAATATGAAATGTCATTATGTATGACATGAGAGGATCATATACATTACTTTAAAATACAAAGTACAAAATTATGTTCTAAGCAAGATGCTTGTAATACCTATAATTAACTATGGAACTGAAAGCTAGCTTCTCAGAAGGAAAGCTGAAAATGTGCTCCGAATCTTTGAAAGAATAATATTGAGAATAATTTACGGAGCAATTAGGGAAAATGGTGTATAGAGATCAAGGTATAAGCATGAAATTTATGAACCATGTAATGAACAAGATTTTGTTTAAGCGATGTAAGTAAAGCGGACGAGATGCATGAGACAAATTTATAGAATGGAGGAGCACAACCCTTGCAGAAGTCAACTCCACATAAACGAGAAGGTACTCAACGAGTAGGCAGACCTTCTGTCAGGTGGCTGAATTCGGTTGAAGAAGAGCTCAAGACAACGGGCAACGAGTTGCTTTGTTTGTGGAAGCAACGTGCTAATAACTATACTTAACTTGCTTGGAATTCCTTAAATAAACTACCTTTACAAGCTGACAATTTTGACACAGATAAAGATCCCTTTCCATACGCTTGTTCAGAGACTGAGGTATTGTTATTTCACTGCAATAGTAAGCTACTTCCTGTGTTTGCTGTATTATGATAGCTACTTACTCATCATCTCTCTCTACGAGTATTTCCTTTTGCCCCCAATTTGGAGCACAGCGCATCCGTGAAACGCTTTGTTTCACTTCAGTTTCTGAATCCTAAGAGAGTCGGTAGGACTCCTTGGACGGGGGATCAGCCCGTCGCAAGGCCACGGTACGTATACAAACGCAGACAAACATCTATGACTTCAGTAGGATTTGAAACCACGACCCCAGGGTTAGAGCAGGCGAGTAGTTAATGCTCTGAAACAAGTGACCTTTGTGACGGGCACTCAGTACATCATGGCAAGGTAAAAATACTAAACCTTAAGCGACATCAAAAATTTCCGACGGCAAACACTTGTGAGCAGGTAAACTGTATCGGTTTCCTACAGAGGGTGTGAATGTATGAAGTGAGAATTCATGAAATGAAAACTGATTTGAGATGAACTTCAGAAATTTGACGCTGGACACGGCATAAACGGGGCGCTGAAGTAACAAACAGAGGGTGAGGCAGCATCAGTGGCAAGCACGAGAGATGCAGATTCCTAAAATAATTTTGTCAGGGATCTTCATGAGAAAGGGGACCTGCAGGCGTGTAGTTGGTTGAGGTAATATGCTACAAACCGGCAGGTCACAGGTTCCATTCTTGATGAGGTCATTGGATATTTTTTCAATTTACCTAATTTTTCCAGCGGCACTATGGCCCTGGGGTCTACTCAACCCGTAACAGAAATGAGTACCAGGAATATTCCTCTGGTCTACAGGTCGACATGCGTAAGGCTGACAAACTCACAGCCACCTATGAACCGATTTTCTAGAAAATATGGGAGCCTTGACGTCTGACACGCCTATGGTCCTCCGCGGCCTCTTACTGGGATAGCGTCACCTTTTTTCTTACGTCATGAGAAGGGACCAGCTGCTTCTTAAGGAAGATGTTCTTCCTTTAATTGGAAGAGTCAGTCACTTAGCAGTTAGTTAAATCAATCTATCAAGTAAAACGACAGGAAAATCTTAATCAAACGTTTATACAGGAGCTAGATCGGCAGAGGCACACTGACGGGCTGCTATTAACCCTCTGCAACGTGAAATCCATCTCAATATCTGTTCATTCTCTTTAGAAAAATAATCACTTAAAACCTAAAGGGTTCTGACGATGGATTTTTGGACTTCTTCTATCATCCGTTATTCTATATAATAGATCTCCCGCCGAAATAGCCTGGTCTCAAGTAATTAAATAGTTGTGTAAATCTGGCAGGGGTTGTCCAGTGACTGAGATTAGCTCTATCTAAGGAGCCTAACTGAGTATGTGCCTTCTCCCCCTTTCACCTGAAGACAGAAGTTTCCGAAACGTCGTCTTTTCTATTCAATAGAATATCGGATGATGGAAAAACCTCCAAAAACCCAGTAATTTTCTGAAATAATCACTTTTTATCGTGAGAATTATAAGATAGCTACAAATACACTCAATGGTCACTTTGCAGAGTGTTTGAATGTTGAAGTAGGTGGTACATACAGTATCCACTCTGCTTTGAATCATATCTGCTGCTAGGCGTAGATCAATGAATGACCCAGACACCTAGTTAATAAACTCTTCAGTCAGCACTCAGAAGTTCTACAAGGTCATTAATCAGTAAAGTGCTGGAACAGAAATTCAATTAGACATCTGCCGAGCCATTTACCGCGCAATTGAATGAAGGAGCCTCTCGGCTACTTAAGAGACACAGCAACTGGCCATGTAGCGAGAGATTATCATACGCATTCACACGGGAGAGCTTCTCTGCAACACATGAGTATGCTCTCTCATACATATCAGGACGTGTCCTGTTCTGAGATAACCGGAGTTTTTCTTTCATCCGTTTGCACAACTAAATCGAGTGGGTTAAAGCTTTGTGAAGGTAGCTGTTTACCTTAAACTGCATAATGAGGAGCTTCATAACTTGTACTCTTCTCCAAGTATAATTAGAATGATCAAGTCAAGGAGGATGAGGTGGGCAGGTCATGTAGCACAAATGGGCGAGACGAGGAATGCGTATAGGATATTGGTAGGAAAGCTAGAAGGAAAGAGACCACAGGGAAGACCAAGGCATAGGTGGGTGGACAATATTAGAATGGATCTTAGAGAGATAGGATGGGATGGGATGGATTGGATAGATCTGGCTCAGAATAGGGACCAGTGGAAGGCTCTTGTAAACACGGTAATGAACCTTCGGGTTCCATAAAATGCTGGGAAATTCTTGAGTAGCTGCAGAATTGGCGGCTCCTCCAGAAGGGCTCAGCTCCATGAGTAAGTAAGTAAGTAAGTAAGTAAGCAAGCTGTTTACCTTAGAAAATGTTGGTTTAGGTTCTTATACACAAGCGTAACAAAAGGAGCATTTCCTGTTCGCTTGACGGTGGTTATGAAGAGTTCTGTGTTCTGGGGTATAACGTTACGTAGTCCGTTGAAAGCCAATCGAAGTTTCAGAGGAACATGTTACCTCCATTTTCAGGATTGAAGAATAAGCTGAGCAAAAAACCAGAGAGTAATGGCAGGTGGCAAGCCGATCTCGGCGTATTCTTCGACCATGAAGATTGAGGTGATGCATTCCTCCGAAACATCGGTTTACTTTGAAGAGACTACAGAGCTTTGTATCCCAGAAGCTATAACTCTTCGTACTAAAATTAATTTAATAACTGCTGACGACAGGGCTCCAAGTTGCGGGAATTTCCTTGGCTGAGTGACTAATTAGCATTTCAAATATAAGTCTTATTTACGGATTTGGCGAAAGTCGTTCTTATTTCCTAATCATAAAATAAAACACGGAGAAGCTCCATGGGCTAAAAGTTCTGATTTGCACTCCAAAGGTACCGTGTTAGATTCTCGGCCGCATCATCGGCTACTCTCAATAAAGCTTCATGTTGTTTTCCTCTGTCCTATAAGCGAATTCTTCCTTCCATATGTTTTCAAGTCCACCATTCATTAGTCATCATAACGCTATGCTCTAAAGTATCTAAGCTGTTGATAATGTCATTAAATACTCTTACTCACTTACTCATGGAGCTGAGCCCTTCTTGAGGAGCCGCCAATTCTGCAGCAGCTGCTAAATAATTTTCCAGCATTTTATTGCATCCGAAAGTTTATTACCGTCTTCACAAGAGCCTGCCACTGGTCACTATCCTGAACCAGGTCAATCCAATCAATACCATCCCATCCTATCTCTCTAAGATCCATTTTAATACTGTCCACCCAGCTACGTCTTGGTCTTCTTCTTTTAGTTTATTTAATCACCCTTTTGCGATTAATTAAACTAAAAAATAAATTAAGATTAATCTAACCCAATGACAGTACGAGTACACACTAATTTACTAGCAACCTGTGTGCCAAATATGAATGCATCTCAATATATGTTGCTTCACAACCAAACCCAGTTCTCTAATTCGTGAAACTGTTCGTCATATTCTAAATTCGTGAGGTCAGCGAGTTAAAGAAGGGATAGCAAAATCTGTTACTCCACGGCGTTGAGACAGACTCTGGAGCCCACCCAGCTTCCAATCCAATGGGTAGCAGGGGCTATTTCCCGGTATTGAATCAGCCAGAGCATGAAGCTGACCACCTACATAAATCTAGCGCCGAGGTCAAGAAAGGTGGAGCTATACCTCCACTTCCTCATAGGTCTTCATGCTGTGGTGCTTAATTATTTAGGTATATGGACAAGAGTTTTACACTGCATGAATTTCGTTGTCTCATTTTTTTTTTTCATATTTCGTTTGAATGAACTCAAAGCTTCGAAGCAACGTTACTTGAACTTGAAGACTGCGTTCTGACGAACTTCAAGGTTAGGGGCATTAACTGAGGCCCGTGTTCCTAAGTGACGGAGATAAAACTGTTTCCAGGTTCCCAACTGGAAGATACGTGGGAGGAATTTACTGTTTCTGGCTTCAGACTGTAATGATGACTTTTGAGTTCCGTGAATTTTGCTCACAACACACTTTATGTTTCCGCTTCTGTAAATTGCGTGTTTACGATCTGCAGAATCTGTAGTTACAATGTACAGGATGTTGCAAGTAAATTGACGTTTAAAAACTGGCGAAATTAAGGGCTCTGTCAGTGAGAATGAAACTAACAGAGGACGTTTGAAACACATCTAACATTATGCACAAAAAATTTACTTATCTCGGTTGATCTTTTATATAGAAAAATAATTCATATTTTGAATCACAAAAACCTGAATTTTGCCATAATTAAATGCAATGCTTTATCAGAATATTTTTCGAATAGAACGCCATTTTTTCGTGGGCTACTGCTTAAGCCACTTTTTTCAGTTGTTTGATGCTTGATTGAGCGTCGTCTTGCCTTAAGAAGAGCCACACATTGTCTCTTTTTTCTATAGTAATTGTAGGGTCTAACACGCTAACTTAAAAGTATTCAGATATGGAGAAATTGATAGTCATTCTCTGCATTTTACAAATTAACTTATAAGGAGCAGGTAATAAGTATATAACGTACACTTTAATATTCAAAATGGAAAATATCTTTCTGTATAAATAATCTATCGAAATTAATAGATAACCACAGTGGTTGCGCGGTCTAATGCATGAAATGTCTCCGCCCGCTCGAAGACTAGAATCATGGATTCGAATCTGTGTTTGTGTTAGGCAGAGGCCCTGCGACGGGATGATCCCCCGTCAAAGGGGTCCTACAGACTGTCTTAGATTGAGAAACTGAAGTGAAACGAAGCGCGTCAAGGATGCCCAATGATCCAAGTGGGAGAAACAGGAATAGAAAAAGAAGAACAAATAATTTTGTACGGCTGAAAGTGTATAGTTTCACCCAAATCAGTAGCTTGCTTTACTTTTAAAATCCTTTGTTCCACCTGTTACTTACTTTTACGATTTCCACAGACCCAATTTCTTTTAATGTTACCTCTTTGTGCTTTCCGTTGAGAAAAAATTACTTTACATAATGGTAACTGTTGTAACACGACCACCACTCGAAGTATGGCCGCTTGAATCTCAGTTTCCAATCTATCGCTACTATCCTAGCACGACTCTCCCTCGGTAGGTTGTCACAAAGTCGACTAACGACTGTGTGAACTGATATTACCACAGAACTAGTTCATTTCTCTTCGGAATGCGAGCGGGATGCGAATGAGGAGGCAGGACCCTTACACTAACACTGCATTAAATAGCATATGCACAATTTGTATGTTGTGCGAAATAAATTAATGCGGGAAGCTTATAAAACTGATTCTGTGAACGCTGTTGTCAAGTCGCAGAAACGCACTGTTCTTTATCATTATAATGGACGGGTGTGGTTTTAAAGCGGTACATTTTGCAAAACCGTAACCTTGGAAGCCAATTTCTCACTCGCCGTCGCATTTTAATTACATTACAAACCAAGATTTCAGGCGAGAGGCTGGTTTGCCCCCTAGGTGGTCCACTAACATGAGTCAGCCTCCAGGCACCGACAACGAACATATAACATTTTGGTTCTATCTTCTGGGAAATAATTCCGTGTAGTCCGTTATAAATCAACCGAAGTTTCGGAGGAGCGCGTAGTGTCCATCTTCAGGGCAGAATAAGCCATGCAAGAAACCAGTGGGAAGAGAGGTGGCAAGCATAGCTTTCACTCTGGTTTCTTTCTTGTCTTATTCTTCTGCCCTGAAGATGGAGGCGACATGACATTCATCAACGTAGATTGTTGATTTTCAGCTGACTGTATGACGTTACAGACCACCTCTGTGGTCTAACTGTCAGAGCTCCTGGCTACAGATCCAGATGTCCCGGGTTCGATTCCCGGCGCTGTCAGATTTTCTGAGAAGTAGTGGGTCTGGAACGGGGTCCACTCAGCTTCGTGAGGATAAATGATGAGTTTTCTTTTTCAAAGAAATAGCGGCTCCGGTCTAGAAAACCGAGATTAACGGCCGTGGGGATTCGTTGCGCTGAATACGCGACACCCTCTATCCGCTAAAGTTGGCACTAACTTCGCCGAGAAGCGGGGGTCGCTCGGTCGGTATAGTTCGTTTGCGGACTACAGGCCAAGGAGTTTTTTGTTTTGTATGATGTTATGTCTATCCCAAGAGATCGTATTCTTCATAACCAACGCTGTGAGAATTTGAATCATATATACTGGAGTTTTACCCAAAGCAGACAAAAGACAACTTTTATTCAATCAACTCATTATCGGCTTCCTTTCGGTCTATCGGTTACATTGATCTTCATTTTGATATATTTGCTCGGCGCAGCCCCGTTACAGTGATTTCCATTTATCATACGACTGGAGTAATCATTAATAATTATTATCAGATGTAATGCGCCATTCATTAAAGCAAATATCAGTACATCACTACGTTATTTTCGCATGAAAGAATCATATTTCACGCGTAGTTGTGACTACAAGAACTAAAACTCTGTCGGGAGGCTATGCGAAGCCGAGTACTGCGTACACAAATATATGCATACTAGCCTAGCTCCTAACTAATACATAGCACAAGGATAGTAACTACAACCGTGACATTTTCATCTATCTATTCCACTACAGCCCTTGTGGACCTTGGCCGCTTTTTCAGTTTCTTAATTTATGCACAGTCGGCAGGACGCCTTGGACGGGGGATCAGCCCGTCGCAAGGCCGCTACGTACACATAAAGCAACAAAAAAAAACAGAATAAACGCACAGAGACATCCATGCCACGAATGGGATTCGAACCTACGACCCCAGTGTTCTAGCGGACGAAGGCAGTTCGTGGCTTAGACAGCTCGGCCAGCGTGATCAGCTTATACATTATTACAGTATATAAAATGCAAATTGGGCTTCCAAATAATCCTATGAAATATAGTTCCTTGCTGTGGCCCTATTATCCTATTCATATTCTTTCTCTTTCTCGTTTCGCTACCGAAAATGTTCAGACATTTTATACTTAAATTGATTTAAATATATATAATATTCATACACACATCATTCGTTATATCAGAGAATATGCTTTGCTTATTTACATTCAACCTGTCAAAGTAAATTCGAGGACTTGGGGTAGTGTAGTTCGTGTAGCGACTGGATACGGACTGGATGACCGAGGGGTCGGGGTTCGAGTCCCGGTAAAGTTAAGAATTTTCTCTTCTCCACGTCGTCAAATCGGATCTGGGGCTCACCCAGCCCCCTATCAAATGTGTACCGGGGGTAAAGCGGCCGATGCCTAAAGCTCGCCTACAACTAATGCCGAGGTCAAGAAAATGTGGATCTATATACCAACTCCCCCATAAGTCGTCATGGCGTAGTCCTTAATTAGTTAAGCACAGGGACAACTCTACCTTAATAGAAACTCCAGTCAGCACAGCCAGTATCCTGGTAGAGATTCGAAAGAGCATCTCCAGCGTACAAATCTAAAGCAATATCGCTAGACAAACCCGCTCGGTTTCATGACGTACTGCTTAATTAATTAAATCTCCCGGTATCCATGTACAAAACTTTCCTTCTTCTTCTTCTTGTTTTTCGTGTTCTTCTTTCTCCACCTATACTGGGGGAGAACTAATTTTGAAACTCTGTATCTTGTAAACAGCTGGCAGGACTCATTGGGCAGAGGATCATCCCCGGCACTTGGCCGCTATGCAAGCAGGACAGCACAAACCCCCATATATACGCATGTAGTGGGTTTCGAACCGACGATCCAAATATTTGAGTGGACGATGATATTGTGTACCTTGTACGCCCAAATAACTTCCTACAAACAATAATACAGTCACGTATTTGATGTGTGTGCCTGATTTATAGAGGGGATTTGGATTTCATGACTGGATTTATTGACATCTTATACACTAAAATCATAACTATAACTAATTATAGCTCTATCGCTATATCCTCATTTCACAATTCACTGTTACACACATCAGTGTCCTCAGTCTATAACAGCCTCCACTGCCCGCTTCCTGGCAACGGATTATACCATAGGAATCACACCAGTCTCACTGTAACTGTAGCATACATTAAGTCTTCTTTGCAGAGCTCAATTTCTTTCTTGCCATTTCTTCCCAATTATTCTTTAAACTGCCAACTCCACAGATTCAATCAATTCTCATTATATAGCCTCGGAGAAACCCCCACAGAAAACAACGCTTCCTCTATTGATGCATTTAATTAAATGCTGCAGAGATGTGTTTACCGCACCCTTGCTTAGTAGCGAGCGCGGCGCGACCTACAGAAAACACTGCTCCTCTATTGTTGCGTGCGTTCGCTTCCGCGGGGATTTGTCTACCGAGCCGTTGCCTAGCAATGAGTTATACCGGCTTCCAGGCGTCGTGTCACGGTACGTACTATCACCATACTATCACCATATGAGGTTATCCGCCCAGGATACGAGATTTCAAACACAGACGATATGCTGAATGGTCTTCCGCCCTTCATTCCGCTCAATATTGCGAGAAACACACACAAGTGGTTAGAAGGGAAGGTACAGCCGGTGGTCTACAACTCGTTCGTTTTAACAAACGGTCTCTAGATGTTACAGCGTTGCTAGGCAACATGCTAGAATCCTCCATATAACAGGGTACAGTGGGTCTGAGTGCAAACGCCCTCAGAGATAGAGCCCTCTCATTAATGACAATATGACGAATGGAGACTTAGTTGGAGTGAGGAAAAAAAGAAAATTAACGAGGAAGAGGAGGCAGGCTGTTCTGTGTCAGGACGTCGTAAGGGGAGCTTCTATGCAAATAATTCGTTACACAAACACTCACAACTATTTGTACATACATACGTATTTCATTTGACATACGAAAGGTAAACTTGTCCCTGTGCTTAATTAAATATGTACCACAATGAAGAGTATATAAGGCAGTAGAGGTACAGGTCAACCATTCTTAATCTTGGCACTAGATGGAGTTACAGGCCTGCTTCACGCCCCGACCGCTTTAATCGTAAGCCTGTCTGGACACTTTGGAAAATGAAAAAATTCTTTCTTGTCCATACTGAGAAGTTAATTTCTACCGCTCAGCCGCAAGCCCATCACTAGATCAGCTGAGCTATCCAAGCTCCCTTCCGTTTAACATAGGCAAAAGAGAAAGCAAGAGAGGCAAGGACATCCATTCATCTATTTTACCTACATATCTACCTACTTACCAACCCACTACCTAGCTGCCTATCTATAGCTCTTTGTCGGGCCTCGACCGCTTTTCAGTTTCTTAATCCTATACATAGTCGGTAGGGCTCCTTGGACGGGGGATCAGCCCGTCGCAAGACCTCTATCTATACTCAGAATAATACAAACACAGAAAAAAGGGATTGGAACCCACAACCCCAGTGTTTGAGCGGGCGAAGGCAGTTTATGCCTTAGACCGCACGGCCAATGTGATCGGCAGGCAGTTGAAAGTCAGTCTGTGAAGAGAAGACTAGAAGGTTCGTGTGAAATGGTAGACAGCCTGGGACCCAGTTGTGACAAGAGAACCTGAGTGACGGAAGCTGAAGAATCTCCCTCGGTAAAGCCGTTGTCAGGAAATGGTTACTAGAGACTGTTATAGACTGAGGACACTAGGCTGTGTGTGTGTCATTGATCTGTAAATTGTAGTTCCGTCTGGTGTGTACAAGTGGTGAATAAATCCAATATCCAATCCATAAACCGTCTATAGCCACCCCCCCAAATACGTGACAATATTAAAACTGATACCTGCGACATAATATGTGGAATAGATTCTGCTGGCTAAGGATAATATCTAATGGAAGAAGTCTGTGAATATGGTAAAGGATACAATTCTGTTTCCATAAACGTAGGCATCTTTTTGGCAGATAAATAACCATAAACTCGAAGGATGAAAATATTCTTTGTGCCTGTAACACACAGTTTTCATTTTCAGTACCAAGAGAATAGACTTCGCGTCTCTTATGCCCACCGATAAACTAACATACTTCTTTGTTAATTGTTTTCTAACAATTCCATACTTCCCGGCATTCTGTTAAATTTTCTGTGTAACTTCTACTTACTTCAGCTAACCCTTCCTTACAAACTTAAGTCTAACTTCTGTTTGGGAACTTCTGTGTGATGTTTCCTGCATCCTAGTAAATACTTTTCTAAATTATGGAGACAGTTTTGTCCTATATACTGATTTATAGGCATTAATAAGACTCAACCTGATTATTCTGTAGTGTTGCACTATCGCTGATCCCGCTAGCCGAGCTGTCTATGGCATGCATTGTCTTCGCTCGTTTGGAAGTTTCGTAGTTTCGAATCCCACAGAAGGCATAAATGTTTTGTACGTGTATGTGCTTATTCTGCGTTTGTGTTGTCCTGCGTTTACGTAGAGGCCTTGCGACGAGCTGATCACTCGTCCAAGGAGTTCTACTGTCTGAAAAATGATCAAAATAATAATAATAACAAAGAAACAAAACTCGACACCGTAAAGGAATAAGAGAACGGATTAAATTAAATTACACTATCTGTGGTGTGTGTGTGTATGTAATAGTATATACGACACTTAAAAATTTAATTCCAGTTTCTGTCCTCACAGCTTCCTTCTTAATTTACTGACAGATATTGCTTCCTACCTTCTCAGCATCTTAACAAAACCGTGGGACCATGGTGTCAGAGAAAGCAGTAGGAGGGGAAGATGAAGTGATTCGCGAGCAGATAAAACCCTTGCGTTAGCACCTTCACAGATTCCTGCTGACTCTTTAAAAGAGAGGTACGTGCAGCTAAAGTGATTTTAAGAGCACGTGTGTTGCTTACCTGATAAAGTTTTCCCAATATCCACTTTTCTCATTCTACCTCGAAAGTCAAAAGTACACCAACCTAGAACAAAGAAATCATATATTAAAATAAGTTAAGATAATTTAGTCAGAATAGAGTAAATGCACTTAGGGCTAGTAATGGTTACATTTATATTTAAATCAAACACGCCTTGAACAATTGTTTTCTTTGCTTGTAGACACTCTACAGAAGGCACAGACGTAACTTCCATCTACATCTAAAGTGTAGCAAGCTGTGGTCCAATATTTTACCACCACACCATAAACTCAAACTCCGTGGTTTTAGTCCGCAAACGAAGTATACCATATAAAATATACTATGCTCAAACTCCGTGGTTTTAGTCCGCAAGCGAAGTATACCATATAAAATATACTATGCCGTATAAACATCCTTGTTTGCGGAGCCCCTACTTATTAAAAATATGATGTTATATAGTTGCTTGTTTCGCGGTCATTGCCTAGTAACGGGTCTAAAGCCAAAACTGCTCCCTTCTTAAGGCTATTCGTCCCGAATAAAAGAAACAGGATGGAAGGGTGTGGGCTGGATTAATTTGGCTAAGAATATTTCTATTGTGAAGATGATAATAAACTTTGAGATTCCATAAAATGCTCAAGATACATTAACTAGCTAAGCAAGTATTAGCTTCTCAAGAAGGTCTCTACTTCCCGGAGGTAATTAGGCGGTTACTTAATGACCACAGCAATTAGATCAGCGACTGTTGTTCCTTGGCACACACTTCTTCCTTTGGCGGCATATCTTGGCAATGGGAGCTATCAGCGTAGTTATTTTCACCTTTGTTCTCTCCGAAAAGCTTTCTGACAATGAATTTTTAAAGCGTTTTGAGGCTCATATACAAAAGTAAGAGGAGATAAATGTGATGATAAATCTTGCTATCGGAAGACATCGAATAGAAGATTTAACGTGCAGCGCTATTGTACATTTAATGCACAAGTTTTACAGTTGGCGCCTGTTAAACCTTCTTTGTGTCGCACTTGTGCCATCGGCAGATATGCATGACAGATACATCCACACTTAGTGGACATTCAGTAAACGTATAAAATCCTTCACTTTTCAGAGTCTGTAGACATCCAGTAAACGAACAAAATCCTTCACTTTTCAGAGCCTGTAGACATCCAGTAAAGGAACAAAATCCTTCACTTTTCAGAGCCTATGGACATTCAGGAAACGAATAAAATCCTTCACTTTTCAGAGCCTGTAGACATCCAGTAAAGGAACAAAATCTTTCACTTTTCAGAGCCTATGGACATCCAGTAAATGAATAAAATCCTTCACTTTTAAGAGCCTGAGGGCATCCATAAAACGAATAAAATTATTCGCTTTTAAGTGCATCTGATACATGCTAAAATATGAATAGGAGATCATCAGCACCATAAAGTGACAAGGAATTTGGCCGTTTGTAGACCAGTCATAACTCCAATCTATTTGACTGATATTTTAGTTCCCTTCACATTTAGTATGTAGGAAAACGTTAATTTATTTCTGTAATCGAAGATGTGGCTGATGCAAGACAGTCTCAAATTCATCCCACAGTCACTTCCTTCTTCCGTACTATTTCCATATGGCCTACATTTTAAGGCCTGTCTCATGAATTTCAGCCCAGAGAATATGATTTCGGAGTTGCACGTTAACCTTCTTGTTCAGGTTTTACTGCTACAAAAGTAGCCAGTCAAGGAACTTTATCCTTTAATTACAGTGTTCATAAGAGCCTAAAACAGATGCATCTTCCCGTAAATTCTCAAGGCATTCTTTAATATTCTGCTATATTCCTACTAACGACAAGGTTTCCCAAGCTCTTTTCCTTTAAACTTTTCCGATTAAAATATTTAAACAGTGTTTATCATACGTCCCAGGAGTGCTACATACTCCACCCACCTCATCCTCTCGCTTTTCATCGCATTAATAATATCTGATGAGGAACATAAAATTTATCATTCACTAGGTTATGGTTGCCCAAGATTTTGCCGTAGCAACGACGAGCTTTCTCATAAAATGGGCGCCTTGTAATTGTTTATACTTTATGAAGAACGCATGTAAAATTATAACTGTAGTAAAGTAGACGAAAAATTATTAGTAGCAATAAAGCTGGGCTATTAAAACCATTACGAGTGTATGAGACGTCTTCCTGACTTATTCCACAAAGATACCCATAAACTAGGTTTTTGTTCCGCTGAATTTTTCATAAAATCTCAAGGTATTTCTTCTTAAAATAGTGCCTTTACTGACAGTAAGATGTCACTAGTAGACGGAAATGCTGGTAATAAAATAAATCTTACAGACCACATCGTTATTGACGTAATATGAAAATGTACCATTAAAATATTTTGTTGTCGTTTACGTGAAATATAAAACGTAACGCCTAGTGGGGAAATAATTTTCTCTCTCTAAAATTTTACAGTAAAACTACATGAAATTCTGGAATACATGTATTTTTCTGTCGTACCGCTTCTGGCTGTTGGGCTGTTCTGGGTTATTGAATTTAATACATTTAAATTTTCTCAATTAAATTTCCTGAAAAATATAGAAAGAAAAATTTTGCGCACAGGATATAAAACAAAATATTTAGACGGTAGATATGTATTTATTTTGTAATTTTTATCTTTATTTTTATCTTTAAATGCCGGGCTTTTAAATCAAAAACAAACGGCTTTGTATATATTCTTCCATGGAATTCGCAATGCTTTATTTTGAGAACAAATCTTGAAAGATGAGAGAGATTTTCATTTTATAGCCAATATTAAACAAATATATTAAAATCATAAGCATACGACTCAGACAAAATTAAAGCTAATGGTTTATATTTTGTTTCTCTATTTATTTAACGACCAATTTTCAGTAACACGGGATATACGAGTACATATAGCGTAGAACGTGTGAATGATGAATTTATAATGAAGCGACAGGAAACATCGTGGCTTATTTTAATGCATTATCACAGCATTTGGGGTTGGGATAATTCAGTCTGTATAGTGACGGGTTATAAGCTGGACGACCGTGTTTCGACTCCCGGCAGGGGCAAGATTTTTCTTCTCCGTAGCGTCCAGACGGGTTCTGGGGCCCACTCAGCCTCTCATTTAATGGGTACCGGGGGTAAATTCTCTGGGCTTAAAGAGGCAACGACGTGAAGCTGACCACTCACTTCCATCTAGTGCCGCGGTCAAAAATATTGGAGCCATACGCCTTCATCGCATAGTGCTCAATTAGTTAATCACAGCAATCAGCTGGAAGGACCTGCGGAAGACAAAGAAAACTCTGTCAGGTTAACCTATCTCCTGGCCGTGAATGGAAACCTGGCTCTCCTAATATGTAACCACTACACCGTCATGTTCAATCTTACGGAACTGGAACTAGGAAACAGCAGGAACGGATGTGATCACAATCCTGCCGTGGTGAGAATGGTGCTTAGAGAAGTGCGACTTGGCGGTCACATCCGTTCCTCCTCAGTGATAACCATAGCAGACGTAGGAACGCAAAAAGAGTGAACGAAATTTTCCGTTAGATTAGGTTCTATCAGCAGTGTTCATGGTCTATTAAAGGTAAGGTAAATCTATCTCTGTAACAGGCCTCGGAGGCCCATAGAGTTGTGAGACGTGAGGGTACCACATTATCTAGACCAGTGCTGTCCAACGTTCTTATGTACCCGGGGCACAATTCACTGATGCCTATGGAGGTGCGGGCGCCACCACCTACTACTACTACTACTACTACTACTACTACTACTACTACTACTACTACTACTACTACTACTACTACTACTACTACTACTACCACCACTACTACTACTATTTCTACTACTTCTTAATACTACTACTTATACTACTATTACTACTACTAAAATAATAATAATTCAATTCAATTCTTTATTATTTATGTGCCAAGTCAACAGCCGCAAGGCCAATTACAGACTTAGCACAGTGTAGATGAAAGTAATTACAATATGAATGAAACACAACGTAAAGTCAAAGACAAATTACAGGCAAGCACTGGAGGAAAACACGACAATGCAGTCAAGTAAAAAAACAAACAAACAAATAATAATAATAATAATAATAACAAAACAACAATAATAATAAAATAATTAGAAATTTAATACTGACTAAATCTTTTGTTAATATAATTATATTTACTTACAATCTTATGTAATTAGTGTGAAATTTTACAGTGCATGTTAGCTGGTGTGTAGCTGGAACAGGCTGCTCTTAGTGCATGATCTAAGTGTGAGTCTGTTAGGCAGGATCGGTACTTATTTTTGATGATGCTCATAGATGGAAATGCGACTTCGCACACATACGTCGAACCAAAACAAGAATAAATTTTCAGAGCAATGCTATGAATCATGGGATATTTATTCCTGTCCACCAGAGTCCAGAAATTGCTACAAGTTGCAAATTAGGATTTCAAAGATATGTCTTCTTGGAAATTTAAAATTTCCATTTCTAATTCTTCAAGATTATACTTTCCGAAGATTTCACACACCTCCCCTCCAAGTTCACTAACGTCAACAGTAGCGAATGGATTACTGATAAACATTGTCACTGGTTCAAGTGTTGAAAACTGGCTAAATCTATTACCAAATTCTGTCACAAGGGCTTCAAGATTTTGGGCAAAAGAGGGAAGATCGTATTCACAGCCATTTAAGGTTTCCACAACAGATTTCATATGCGGAAAATATGAAAGGGAATTTCTGTTTAAATGCGCAATCCATAGCTTTAGTTTCTTTTGAAAAGCATCAACTATACTTATGCTTGAAATGTTGCGATCTTTCCCTTGTAATTCAAGATTTAACTCATTTAATTTTGAGGTGATATCTGTCAAGAAAGCTAAACCTAGTAGCCATGATATTGCATCAAGTTCTTGATAATATTGGCCAGGAGATGAGTTCAGAAAGTCCCTGACCTCATCCAGAGGACAGCAAAATCGTTCCAGTGTTTTCCCCCTACTAAGCCACCTTATGTCTGCATGGAAAATTATGTCACCATGCTCAGTGTCCGACACATTCAAAAGATTTCTGAACAATCAATGACGAGTAGAAGACGATCTGATATAATTTACCACACGAGTTACTACATTCATAACATGGTCGAACTTCAAAACCTTTGCGCATAAAGCTTCCTTGTGGATAATGCAGTGATAAGAAAGAACACTGGGAAATGATTCATCCTTAGCACAAAGAGCAAGAGACCCATTTTTCGTACCAGTAATTGAAGGCGCCCCATCTGTAGTTATAGCAACAAGTTTAGAAAGTGGTAGGTTACATTCTTTCACAAACTTAAGGAACACGTTAAATATGTCTTCTTCCCTAGTACGTTCAAGAAGTGGCAGCAGTTTAATGAACTCCTCCTTTACCGTAAAATCGCCAAAAAACATTCTAACAGATACACATAATTGTGCAACATCCGATATATCAGTGCTTTCATCAAGCTGGAGTGAAAAATATTCACACGATTGCAAATCCTGATGTAGTTGAGATTCCAGATTATCAGAAATCTGTTCAACTCATCTAGCAACAGTTTGGTGCGACAACTGAAGTCCTTTGATAGAAGACAGAAGTGCAGATTTATCTTTGTGAACATCGAACAGAGACTCGCCGGCACTGAACATAGCTTCTTTAACTATTTCCCCATCACTGAAAGGTTTTTTTTCCTTTTAGCTAGCACATGACAGATTTTATAGAAGCTATTGTTACGTTACTACTTTGCTGGATAGGCTTTGTAAATACACATTGTTGCAAGATTAATGTAGATTTTAGGTCCTTCATCTTTTGTTTTCTTAGTTCAGATTTCACAGGAAATTCATTGTTGCAGTTATTGTGGTTAGTCAAAAAAATGTCGCTCTGCATTACTTTTTTTAGGAACAGACACGCTACTATTACACAATAAACACACAGGTTTTCCTCTGTATTCAATAAAACAATACTGCTCCTCCCATTCACTGTTAAAACTATAACTTCTTTGTCTTTTAGCCATATCAAGAATAGCTATATAAAATAGTACTGCTTATTTACTCAATAATTTGAAGCCCAGTAACTAAAATACACCGACAACTGTGTAACTACTTGAATGTACTACTTGTCACAACACAAGACACGTACAACTGAACTATGGTCGTCACAAACTCGCAAGTAATACTGAATGTTTGACTGAAGAAAGCGATCTTGGAAATACAGCTACTAGCAATTTCCATTAGTGTACGACCCTCTTAATAACTTCTTATTGTTTGCGGCATCGCTTTGTTGGTATTAAAGTAACTTTGATTCATATTGCCGATTAGTTTAGAAATCGGGGAAACTGCGGTAAGCTGGGCCCCATAGTCATGTTCTTATTGTTTGTGGCATCGCTTTATTTGGATTAAAGTAACTCTGATTCATATTGCCGATGAGTTTAGAAATTGGGGAAATTACGGTAAGCTGGGCCCATAGTCATGTTCGTGTCGGTGAATATGTTTGCCCTGCCGATCACAGAAAATTTTATGGTACCCTGACCATAAATCCGAAATCCATGAAAGCCGATACAGTGGGGACTTCCGGCTGTTTGAGGGAGGCAAAAATACCGCTAGGGAAAATTACCTGATCTTCAGAGGACGACGGTTTCTCTAGTGAAAAAAAGAATTAAGACTGGTGTTGTTAGCAAGGGAGAACAGAAATAGGCATACATTTTCAAGGAATGTTTAATACTGTACCATGCTTCAACGAAATTTTATGAAAATATTTAACAGTACCCAGACGTTCAAAAATGTCTCGTCTTACAATTCGAATTAATATTAAAAATCGGGTCAATTATATGTGCTTACGGAGGGCGCCAGAAAAATATATCACGGGCGCCGCGTTGGACAGGGCTGCTCTAGACAATCGGCTCAAAGATGGCGGTAAGGTTTTCAGCCTTGTATGTATGTATGTATGTATGAAGGGGTAGGCCTACTCGGCCCTTGCACTTAGACCTCAGTGGTCCATTGTGCTTCCCCCTTTTTTAATTATTCCCTCTGCAACCCCACGCTTCGGATGAAGCGCAGGATTTTGGATGTGGGGGCGTTGAAATAGTCACTTGGTTTTCAGCCTTACTCGCCGTCCGCCCTTTACACCCAGGAATATTCCTGGTACTCATTTCTGCTAGAGACTGAGTCAACCCAAGGGCCATAGTGAGGCTGGAAGGATTAAGTCAATTGGAAAATCCAATAACCTCACCGTTGCTTTAACTCACAACCTTCCGGCTTGTAGCACAGTGCCTCAACCAACTACGATATCGCGTGTCCCCGTTCATGGGATATTAGCCCTAAAAATTATACTTGTTAAGGGAATATTGTCTATTTAACCTCTTAGCCGAATACACTATTGGAACAGCACTGCAGTAGGCTTGTATTCGAGACATAATCTGTTAGAATCTTGAGTGGGATATAGGCTTTACTATCTGAGGTCTACCACAAATTTCTACAGTACTTCGGCGCAAATTCCGGGACGCTACCTTAGTTAAACCACTATCGTTTCCTTCCAAATATTTTCCAATTCATCATTCACCAATCATCCATCTTACTACCGAACGCTTAAATATTTGATATACTGTCAACAACATAAAATAAATAAAATAGTAATAGGATACAACTCTTGAAATTTCGTTATGTAAACGCGTGCTACTTGTTAGGTACTGTGGAATTTGAGAAGTAAATGCCTCGTTAAATTTGTCTCAAATAACGGCAGGCGTTTAAAGTCTGAAACATAACATAAAGTTGCCATCGTTACGGGGGAAATCATCTTGTATTACGTAATTTACATGGTTCATATCTGCAGTTCGGCTTACATTACACACCATCTGACACCATAACAAATATATCAAGACGTCAATTTAAGCCTGCTTGATCGATGTGCAATATAAGGCACATTTCACGAAACTGCTTCAAGCATGTTCATACTTCGGTCGGTATAGTTCGCTTACGGACGCAAGACACGGAGATTTTTTTTTTTTTGTATATTGTTTTGCAATTTCGTATCCTGTACATTCCATCGAAAGGTAATAAGGATTTCGTTGAAGAAAATTAGACAAGTGGATGTTTGTTTAATATATGACACAGTAGTGAAGGTAATCTTATCCTTGTGCTTAATTATCTAAGCACGACGCTCTGAAGATATGTCGATGAATGGAGGTACAGTTTCACTATTCTTGACCTCATTACTAGATGAAGGTGAATGGTCTCAGGCCACGAACATTTTACTCCAAGGGGAAGAGCCTTCTGTTCCCTCTGGGCCCCATAACCGGTCTGAACGACGTGTAATAAAGAGAAATTTCTCGCTCCTGCCGGGACCCGAAACCCCGACAGACCAGGCTTCACCTCCTCGCTACTCCCACTGATCTATATATATATAGCACACTGACAACGCTTTATGCTGTAACAAATGCCTACGGTCGAGCCATAGCTCAGGCAATAAGCCACCAGCTTCCCGCTGGAGCCCACGTTCAATCCCAGGTCATGTCATGTGGGATTTGTGCTCGACAAATTGACACTGGGGTGGATTTTCTCCAGATATCTTGCTTTCAGAAGCCAATTCTCATTCTACAAACTGCTCCCACAGTCATTAAACATCCGATCGTAAAAAACTATGTAGTCTTCCCCAATGTATAATTAGAATGATCAAGTCAAGGAGGATGAGGTGGGCAGGGCATGTGGCACGAATGGGGAGACGAGGAATGCGTATAGGATATTGGTGGGAAAGCCAGAAGGAAAGAGACGACTGGGAAGACCAAGGCGTAGGTGGGTGAACAATATTAAAATTAATCTTAGAGAGATGGGATGGGATGGGATGGCATGAATTGGACTGATCTAGATCAGGATGGGGACCAGTGGAAGGCTCTTGTGGACACGGTAATGAACCTTCGGGTTCCGTAAAATGCTGGAAAATTCTTGAGTAGCTGCAGAATTTGCGGTTCCTCCAGAAGGGCTCAGCTCCATGAGTGAGTAAGTACGTCTCAACAATGATAACACCGTTAAATAATCAATTTGAAAGAACTAGAAAATCATTAATGTTTTTAATATTGTAACGTAGACGAAGGAGATAAGATAATCTCATCCATCAAGCATAGCATTGCAGAAAATTTATCGCATTAGTTATATCTGTCCGTTCCATTCATTCATTCATAGCAATCTTGCTAGGCGCCAACACTCCGACGATCAATTTGTGGCTTATAAACCGACAGAGACATTTTAAAAATGGTTTTTAATGTTGTGGACATCAGTGAGCCTGCCCAGTAGTGACCGTTGGTTGAGATCAATATTTAATTACAACTGACGGGTTGCAACCTTCAACCCAATATCCATATTTTCTGTCTTTCCATGGTTCCAGACAACTCTCAGCCGCAGGCAAATTGCTACGGCTAAAGGAACCGGTGCAAAGTCGGTACATAATTGGAAGCTTAATGAAACACTAATTACAACAATAAATTCGTGAGATGTTTGTCGTTATTTCATTTAGAATCCATTCCTCCAGGCCCATATCTGAATATCCCGCGATTATAACGGACAGACCTATACACTTACCTGTTGTACTTCTTTATTTCACGTTGCTCTCCATCTCCAAATTATACAGCCTCGAAAGTTATGATAAGTCCGCAATTAAGTATGCAGAAGAAAGCGATTGGGCCTTAATCAGAAATAAAATTTTAGCATTTGCTACAAAAAGGCTTTAGTCAAGATAGCCAATACAGCGACTGAGATTCGAAAGGGACACCTCCCAAATGCAAAGTAGAAGCATTACCGTATAAGCGAATTTGTTTGGAATTTTACCTGTTGTTTTGTACGAGTACGAAAACTATGATGTGTCTAGAACTGTTATATTTTAGCGTCCTGTTACACTGATTCATGTCTATGGTGTATGTTAACCGTCTTAGAGTGTATACACTTTTTCACCCCACTCTTCACTTCCACACTACATGTTTCAGCACTAATGTGCCATCTTCAAGTGTCTATATGCAGGTTAAACTATTGTACTGCATGCCATAATGTCTTCATTCTAAAATGACTAAAATCTGTATTCGTCATATATGTCGATGAATTCTAAATAATAAAACTTTTCAGGATTCATCCTACGTCGCACTCAAACAAGCGAATTACGCCAATCCTCTTTTATGTGAGCATTCTTCCTACATACATTTGTGTATCGTGTTCTGTCTTGTGTTTTGCTCCTGTTACTGCATGCGTTGTACTGTATCTCCAGTACAACGCATTATACATTATACATTATAATTATACAGAGTTTCTCTTTTTATAAACTACTCATCTTTTGTAAATCATTTCAACTTATTTCGGTTCCAACGCTGTAAAGATACTGAAAATCTAACTTCAAGTACATATTGTCACGATTTAGGGATGTACAAAAATATTATGTTTTTGGAAATTATCCATCGTCTTGTCTTTATCTAAAAATCGTCCTCTTTATTTATCAAAACACAACGTTTCGGATACTGGATTTTGTCTCCGTCTTCAGGTAAAAAATACTAAGTTCGGCCCAAACGATATAGCTAGTCTCTATCTCCGGACACCTGTGCCAGCTTCAAGAAAGGGTACATAAACACATCACAAACCATCTCTGAGAGGTATATTATTATTATTATTATTATTATTATTATTATTATTATTAGAGGGCTGGGTTTCCCCATGCACTTAGACCAGTTATCTATGAGAGGTAAGAAAACATTACAAATTATTAAAACTCCACACGTATGAGGCTTTGCACCAGAGAACTATCTAGAATGAAATCATCGCTCGAGAGAAGCAATACTCCTTGTGGTACCAACACATTCAGGACTGTCATAAACTATTAATTCACATCAAGCGTAAGAAATCATTTTCGCTAATTTTGTAACGCGATTGATTTAAGTGGGCCGAATAAGGCCCATGAGCAGTAAACGACTGTATTTTCAGAAGACCTGAGACGGGGCTTTGTTTACGGTGAAATCTACCAAAGCTTTCCAAAGGAAAAGCATGAACTATTATTTACACTCTGTGTTTCCGTCTGTCATGAACGACGAAAGGAAGAACTTACTTACTTAGCTGAATTAGTCCATTCCTCGAGGTTGATTTTTCTTTCATTTTCATTGTTTTACTGACGGACGGTAGGATTACTTTGACGAGTGATTAGCCCGTCGCACGTCGCAAGGCCTCTACCTAAACACAGGACAACACAAACACAGAATAAACACTTGCACATACCAAACATTCATGTCTTGTGTGGGATTCGAACCCACGAGCGAGCGAGCTACCGTGACCAGTCGAAAAGACGAAGAAGAATAAAATTACGATGAACACGGTATGCCACGTACTTCTTCTGTCTGAATAATTAGAAATTCTGCTTTAGAATTGAGTCGAAAATTCCTGTAATAACCTTTCCCATACTTTTCCTTTTCTTTCTTCTTTCTTCTTTCTTCTTTCCTCTTATCCAGAGATTAGTGTAATACAGAATTTTAATTAAGAGTGCGGAGGGTTTTATTTAGTTTAATCCGTTGAATATTTCATAGAATCTGTTACATGAGGAATCGACATATCGAAATATCTCACTACCAACGCAACGAACCAAAAACATTGTACGCATATTCAAACCCGTGAGTCCAGAGTTCACATCCTTGACACAGTTCAATGTGATTTGCTTCTGTAGAGTCAGTAATCCGATTATGAGAAATTAATTTGTCAAAAACAATTAGACTTTTTATTATTTTGGATTCCTTGAATAATATTCTCTTATGGGATGTGGAGTCAAAACCGAGGGCTCAGAATTCGAGTCCTGGTAGGGGGCAAGATTTTTCTTTTCTCCACGTCGTCCGGCCGGTATTGGCGCCCATCCAGTTTCCTATTCAGTGAATACCGGGAGCTATGTCCCCAGAGGTAAAGCGGCCGGGGCGTGAAGCTGATCACTTACTTGTAACTAATGCAGAGATGAAGAACATATGGATCTACACCCCCGCTCCCCCACACGTCTTCATGGCGTTGCGCTAAAAATTAGTTAAGGAAGGGACAGCTTTACCTTTTACCTTATTTTGGATTCCTTGAAGATTAATGTTCTATGGGATGTGAAGCCTAATACCCAGGTAGATCGTTATCATCGTTTCGGAGGAACCAGTTGTCTTCAACTTCAACCTGAAGATGCAGGCTGTGGTGCAGTGAAGGCCAACCCCCGGTAATATGTTAACAGCGTATTATCTTTTTTGTATTTTAGGGAAAAATATTGGTTGGAATAGATTTAGTCTTGGGAAATATTTGTAAGAGGTACGAAATCGGATGTAAGAAAGGTTAAACAACTTAAAGGAATTTCTGCGTATGGATTTAGACGGACACTGGCTTGCCTCGAGGGAATGCCCAGTCAGCAGAATGACGTTGAATGTATATCGAACTGCTAACTACAGAATTTACACTTGTGTGATGGGGGGACGTTTGGAGGTAAAAGTGTCAGCCAAACGGTTTAGCAGTAGAAGGGGGTGTGTCCCCTTAGGATCCCAGCCAACGAGATCACCCACCTTGGGATAAGACGTCATTGGAGGCGGACTTACACCCTCCGGGAAAATAATGAGTAAGCATAAATAGGGGTATAAAACCCAGAAACCAAATTAGGAAGGGGATCATTATAACGGTAATTTTGGCCAATTGCGGCCGCAGGCTATGTCCGAATGGGCACCGACTGGGCACCCGGCAACGCCATCCGTCTGCAGATTCAACCCAAGTAAGTGGAACTACTCTTATCGCCATGCTTGATAATTGTAATATTATTAAAGTGTAACTCCTCCAATGGGACTTGAGTTAGGAACGTTACAAAAGTGTACAGGGCGTAAGAGAGATCCAACTGAGTGATGCAGAGGTAGCCAAGTGTAATGTGTAACCCGACACCAGTCGGCTCTTTCATTGTGATAGTACCAAAATGTGTATAACTGTATATTGATTGTGTTTTTACTAATATAGGGTAGCTTAGGGTGAGGATGTGGGTTTTGTTGTGATTTCCTCCCTTACCACATTTCGCACCCGCGCCCTCCAGCCAAGCCCGGTGAACAGTGAGCCCCTAGCCAATGAAACAACGATGAGGAAGTAATAAAGTCGTTTCCTTAGTCCTACCCCTGTGACTGCAGTACAAAAGGTGACAGCGTGGATACCTCCACGCCCCCTGTCACCACGGAATAACTGGTGGCATAACAGTGAAGACAGCGGTGGGATTACCAATCCACCCCTGTCGTAAGGACGTAAGGGCATAACACAGGCAGCAGATGATTCCGAAACGTTGTAACGATGAACCAGACCAAAGAGTGTCAAATCCGAGAAGAAAATTTCTTCATATTTACCGCCCTCAGAACTCCAAATTTGGATCCGTTGATCTTGAACATTTTTTAAGTCTAGGCATATTCCCCTGTACACACATCCATAACGCGGATGCTCATGCATAAACATTCACCTTTCATAGGTATCAGCACACTTCACAGATCATTGCTATCGATTTCCTATAAATTGCCATGGTAACAAATACCTGTTATTTCCTTATGTATTCTTAGCTCTATGTTTATCACAAGGTATTCATGTTCGTCCCAACGACAGCTGATGCGAACTGCGATATTTATTTGTTTCACAGTTCTACATTATGTCCCTATACTGGAATGTCATCTGTCATTAGGCATTCTAAGCAGCACAGATGGAGTCCACGGATTTGTGTGGCGAGAATTCTGTTGTTGCTGCTACACACATAACTCTGGCCCCCGGCCTTTCTCTAACTGCTGAGATTAGTGTGGTCATTCGAAAACCGCAAACAGATTCTCAGAACGATCGGAATTTCTAATTAATTCTCACAGGAATCTTCATAAGGAAGGTGCTTTGTTTTGTTTGTCACTGGAGACACAATAGATGCATCTGAATCACAGACACACAAGACGTGTAACAACATTTCAAGTTCTCGCAGAAATAATTATGAATATTACTTCTGAGATGTGACATCGTGTATTCTTGTAGATATTTGCTGACGTTTCGGAGGATCCTACTGCCTCAATTTTCACTGTAGCAAGTAAATTACCCACTGATCAGGCCTGAAGATAAAGGCAGTATATTTATGCGAAACTTCGGTAAATATCTGTCTGCCTTACCGTTTATCATATGTCTTCAGGGAGTGATAAATAATTAATTAAGCATATAGACATTTCTGCGGTTTAGTATAAGTCTTAACGGCTTCGTGCTTAAATAATTAAGCATAAGGAAAACTCCAGGTTGCGCCACATATCTTCATGGCATGGTGCTTAAATAATTAAGCACATGGACAATTCCAGGTTGCACCACATGTCTTTATGGCTTGGTGCTAAAATAATTAATCATAAGTATAACTTCAGGTGGCATCACATGTTTTCATGGCTCAGTGTTATAAAAATTAACCATAAGGACAAATCCATTTTGCACCACATGACTTCATGGCTTGGCGCTAAAATAATTCATCACAAACAAATCATTTTGCACCATATGTTGTCATGGAGTTGTGCTTAAATAATTAAGCACAGACAAATCCAGATTGAAACACATGAATTCATGGCTTGGTGCTTAAATAATTAAGCACAGACAAGTCCAGGTTGAAACACATGACTTCACGGCTTGGTGCTTAAATAATTAAGCTCAAGGACAACTCCAAGTTGCACCACATATTTTAATGGAGTGGTGCTTAAATAAGTAAGCACACGAATGCTCTATATTATTCCATATATATAAAAAAAGTTGCATAATTAATTAGGGGTACGAACAGTTTTACATGTCCTGATTGCGTTGTTCTTAGTTAATTAAACCCATGGCCAAATTTTCCTTACATCTTAATGGCGTTGTTCTTAATTAATTAATTAAACACAAGCACAACTTTATCTCTTAATTTTACACTTTATGTGAGATCTGGAACTACTACATAATATCAATTTTTCTACATAATATATATGGAAACCGGGATAGCATTGTCGGTATAGAGGCTGGCGACGGGCTGGAGTTCTAGTCCCGGTAGGGTCAAGAATTTTCTTTTCTCGAAGTCGTCCGGACCGGCTCTGGGGTCCATCCAACCTCCTATCCAATGTGTACGGGGAGCTCTATCCCCGGAAGTAAAGCCGCCGGGGAGTGCTGCTGACCATTCACCTCCAGCTAGTGCCGAGGTCATAACAGAACTGAGAGTAGCAATCGGAACATATCAGCCAGTCTTGTTCCCGCGGGAATACCGAAGTGACGTGTAGATATTAATCCTGACTGTGGCATTTACTGAATGACAGGAAGTGAAGAGGATGACTGCAGATAAAGCCACAGACCATGGACATTTCCGAATTGTGCAGTCAGCATATCTCGTTCCGCTGAAATACAAAGCACTCTTATTACTGAGTTCAATGTACAGGCCAACCAAAATTACGAGCGACGTCAATTTGCAGGATATTTAGGAAACAGCATGGATCTGATGATTCAGATATGCCCCCCACATAACACTCGACGTACAGTCATATGAAAACGTATCATCATGATTTTATCACGTACGTATTCATTTCTGCTACCATTCAGTCCAGAACATTTTGTCTTCTCGTCTACTGACCAAAAACATAAAAATCAGAATATACAAATAGATATACTGATTATACAAGTGTACATGCCAACATCAGAGTATGAAGATGATGAAGTGGAAAATGTGTATGACACAATTGAAGAAATTCTTCAGGAAGATGGAAGAGGAGACACAAACAGCATCATATTGGGAGACTGGAACAGCATTGTTGGAGATGAACCATATCAGAATATTGTTGGATCACATGGACTAGGAAGACGGAATCACAGAGGTCAAATGCTTATTGACTTTTGTGAACGAAATGG
>NW_019727402.1:1478204-1488826 GCF_002891405.2 Cryptotermes secundus | reverse complement strand
GATGTAGATGTTGATAATACGAAGAATGTGACATTGTGTTTTTAAATGTTAAGTTTTAGACTGGGTTCAGTGTGGCAGCAACGTTAAGAGTATACACCTGATGATGGCCGATAGAGGCCGAAACATGTAGTGTAGAAAGAACAAGATCAAAGACATATAAATATGTATTGTTTGCACTTAGGACGGAGTTTGTATCATTTATTCATAACTTGTACTGTTCAGCAACTGGAATGATCAAGTCAAGGATGAAGTCGGCAGGGAGTGTAGCACGAATGGGGGAGAAGAGGTATGCATATAGAATATTGGTGGGAAAGCCAGAAGGAAAGAGACCACTGGGAAGACCAAGGCGTATGTGGGTGGACGATATTAGAATGGATCTTAGAGAGATAGGATGGGATGGTACGGATTGGATAGATCTGGCTCAGGATAGGGACCAGTGGAGGGCTCTTTTGAACACAGTAATGAACCTTCGGGTTCCATAACATGCTGGGAAATTCTTGAGTAGCTGCAGAATTGGCGGCTCCTCAAGAAGGGCTCAGCTCCATGAGTAAGTAAGTGTATTCATTTAATCTAAATAAATGTTACATTCCTTACATTTTCGAATCTCGGGCTTAATGTGTGACCTCAGTTTCGGCAGGGTTTGCAGTTGCCATCATCAGGGTTAATATCTTCGGAATAACTATATCGAGTTAGAAAGTGTGCCGCAGATGACGCTCCCTCTTCTGTTCATCCCGTCACAGCTTCACATCGATACACTCTTGTGAGAGCTAGATAAGAGTTATTAAACCCCTACTAAATGTTGCCGAAACGTCGGAAGACCATTTGATGTGGTCTAGCCCCAAATCCGAATCATCATATTAAACGAATTTCGTCAGAAGGGTAGTTAAACCAATATAACAAAAGTGTTATATTATAAATATAAGCAATAAATCTCAGAATTCGAAGGTTCAAATCAGCTAGTCCCAAAACCTGCCACTGGACACGATCTTGAACCAGTTTCATTCACCTCCTATCTTGAAATATATTTTCCCAGGATACATGTTAGTAATACCCTCCCGATGTCTCGATCTACTGCATGGTCAATTTTCCAACAACATTCTATAAACATGCACGTCTTAACTGCCCATCCCACGTACATGCCAAGCTCACAGTAATCTTTAATTTCAGTGTGCTGAGAAAGGGAACAGGAATTTTCTCATTATATGAAATCAGTCGCACACTGCCCAATTACATCTCTTTCTTTAAGCCACAATCTATCTATGACTCTAAAGCCATTGTTGACCTTGGTCCCATTTTCAGTTTCTTAATCTGTACACAGTCGGTACGACTCCTTCTACCTAGTGTTCAGCCCGTCGCAAGGCAGCTACCTACACACAGGACAACATGAACACAGAAAAGCACACAGACATCCATGCCTCGAGTTGGATTCGAACACACGATCCAAGTGTTCGAGTGGGTGAAGACATTTCATGTTTTAGACAGTGCGGCCACTGTCATCGGTCCTTTTTTATATTGCTAGTGGGGTGGGGCTAAGTCCCTTGTACTGCGGCCACTTCTGGCTTATTGTACCAGCCCCAGATGATAGGTGAGGGTGATTGTGGAGCAATTGGTGGAATAAAGATTGGCAAGAGAAACCGAAGTACTGGGAGAAAACCTGCCCCAGCGCCACTTTGTCCACCACAAATCCCACTTGACCCGACCCGGGACCGAACCCGGGCTGCCGCGGTGGGAAGCCAGCGACTAACCGCTTGAGCTATGTCGCGGCCCACGTCATTGGTCCTTATTCCCAAATGCTTTGCTGAATACCTGATTTTAAAACTCCTCTAATTTATGAGATCTGATGTTCACATACCGGCGAATACTGAGACTAAGTATTGGCCTTTCAGTTTGGAAAACAGGATCCAACATGTTAGAGTAAACTACCGCCCCATCTCTGCTGAGCAAGCCGAAAATTTCCATCAGTCGTGAAGGAAAAAGTTCCTAGCAACTCTTCCATTAACTGAATTTCACATCTGAGAGAATCATCAGATTACTGAAAGCAAGAAATGGCCGCTGAAACCACTTTATTTTGAATTAAAAGCTAAGTCTGAAGAAGATTAGAAGAATATGGGGACCTCAAGTACTTCGGAAACGTTATCTGAGAAACTACACGGTGTCACACGACACAAGACCGTAATGTACTAGTGATTTATGGTATCTTATGTTTTGATAGCCGAGCACAGTCTCTACGACGTCTAAAACATGAACTGTCTTCGCTCGCTCGAACACTGGGATCGTGGGTTCGAATCCCACTCAAGGCATGGATATTTGAGTTTATTCTGTGTTGATGTAGGTAACGGCCTTACGACGGGCTGATCCCCCGAGCAAGGGGTCCTGATTTTCTAAGGTTTAAGAAACTGAAGTGAAACAAAGCGTTTCATGAATGCCCTATGCCCAAAATGGGAGCAACAGGAAGAGAGAGAGAGAAAGATGTTCTCATACCGGCGAATACTGGGGCTGAGAAGAGGTTTTGTAAGATGTGAAGACGTGTAGTTTGATAGAGTTGTGTCAGCGTGTCAGACGAAGCTACTGCCGCCATATTCATCTTACAATTACATGGAGGCAACATAGCTGGATATGTCACAATCTCGTTATCCGTATCCTGTTGAGGTCATTGGATTTTTCAGTTGACATAATCTTTCCAGCCGCACTATGACCGTGGGGTCGACGCAGCTTCAAACAGAAATGAGTACCAAGAATCTTCCTGGTGGTAAAAAGCGGCCAGCACATAAGGCTGACAAACCTCACCGCCATCTGTGAGCCGATTTTCTAAAAAAAAAAGATAAGAGCCTCGATGTCTCACAACCGTATTTGCCCCACGGCCCGTTACAGGGATAGTTTTCCTTCCTTTTTTTACAGATTAGAAAGAATGGTGAAGATAAATATTAAAGAGAAGGGAATAAATGATAAAAAGATGCTAGGACACAATAATTATAGAAAGGAATGGGAGAGATAAAGGCAGAAAACGTTTGTAAGGAATGAAAGGCAAAGATAGATGTATGCTTGGTTACGCAATTTCTCCAACAGGAATGCACAGAGCGCATTTTTGTCTCGAAGTATCCACTGAATTTGTTAACATATAAGTATTAATTGTAGAACCCGTAAAGTTTAGGAACAAAGAAAGTCTTAGCAGTGCTACCAACTGTAGCTACATATCAATAATCATGCTGTTTCAAAGACACGTCTTTGAATATCTCGTCTCAAAAAGCACATATCGAGCTTTAAATGTTTTCCGGCGATTAACAAGTTTTTGTGCAGTCTACACATGGCTTGGTAGGAAACAGAAGTGTTGGGATAACAATACTTTTTCTGAAATAAAATAACCTGCCTCCATTCCTTTGATGACTGCTTCTGAGAATATTAAAATGCATATTTTATTTAGACAAGGTAGAACAGATATTAGAATAAGAAAAATATCGCCACTTTGAATATAACAAGAAGACCAATGAGAGCTTATATTTTGTTTTCCTTAAAGGTGTCTCTAATGAATGTAATAAAGTAAGTAAGTTAAAAAAAGTAAAGGTATCCCTGTAACAGGCCGTGAAGGCCCATAGGGTTGTGAGACGTTGAGGGTCCCACACTATCTAGACAATCGGCTCAAAGATGGCAGTAAGGTTGTCAGCCTTATGCGCCGCCCGCGCTTTACTCCCCAGGAAAATTATTTAATTAATTCCTGGTACTCATTTCTGCCAGAGGCTGAGTAGGCCCCAAGGTCATAGTGCGGCTGGAAGGATTAGGTCAATTGAAAATAATCCAATGACCTCATCGGGAATTGAACCCGCGACCTTACGGCTTGTAGCATATCCCCTCTAATTAATGGTAACAGAAACAAAACGGCATCCATAGCAACGGAGTAATCAGTTCCTTTAACATGAATCAGATATTCCGAACTGTGAGCACTTACGTGTATTGATTCCTTGAAGATGTGTTGCATTCAGTGTTTCATGTGTTTTAATTTTGTGTCAGTATCATGCAAAAAGAAAGCAACAAGCAGAAGATATAAATGGAGCCAGTAAGTTCCTCCGAAACGTCATTAAGCTTCTATCAGACTACAAGTCTTCACATCACAGAAGTTGGTAATCTTCATAGTCACCCCATGAGAACCTCAAATCTTACACTTGCAACTAAATATTCAAAAGGCCGATTAAAGAGGAAAATACAGAAGCGATTATAAACGAGAATACATGAATTAATAACAAATAACAACAATTAATAACAATTAATAACAAATTAAGCACTACGCTATGAAGACGTATTGAGGAGTGGATGTATAGATTCGCGTATTTGTGACCTCGGTACAAATTGAAGGGGAGTCGTCAGCTTCACTCCCCGGCCTATTTACCCCTGCGAAATAGCCATCAGTACCTATTGAGTACAGGCACGCTGTAGCGTATTTAGTTAAGGCACTACGCTACAAGCCGGAAGGTCGAGGGTTCGAGCTCCGGTGAGGTGGATTTTTCTCTTTCAATTGACCTAATCCTTCCGGCCGCACTATGGCCCTGGGTTAGACTCGGCCTCCAACCAAGATTCTTCCTGGAGCGTAAAGGGCGGCCGGCGCCTAAGGCTGACGTCTGTGAACCGATTGTCTACATAATGTGGGAACCTCAACGACTTACAACCCTATGAGTCTCCATGGTCAGTTACAGGGATAGCTTTACCTTACCTATTGAGTAGGGGGCCGGATGGTTCCCAGAATCCATGCGGACGACTTGAAAAAGTGACATATTTTGCCCCTACCGGGACTCGAAATCCGAACCATCGGCAGACCAGCCCGTAGCCCGAACTATCTCGGTTCACGTATATATGAATTAGGGAAGAATATACAGTCCTAATTTCAATGCCAGTCTGTTTTTTTATTAGAGGTGGAATTGTGTGGCAGGATGTCCGAGATATAAAGGACGAGACAAAGGCGAGGATTTCGCCGCAGTTCAGTAAGCCCCGTGTGGATTGCAACGTGTTCATCTCACTAGCTCGCGGGCCCGTGCTATTCAAACTGTCAAGCTACACATCTGCGGTATCTCTTACATTTTAACCCCTTCATTAAATCACTACCCAACACGACGTGCCTTCCTCCCTGCAATTCAAGAATAAATGAACACAGTTTTGGGCACCAAATGCGAACTGCTGCAAAAACAAAAGAAAAAATATGACGATGATAAAAAGAGCTGTGATTATTTTTGGATGTAAGATTATCTTATGACATGCATTATGGGCTAGCTGTAAAATCAGCGAAAGAGAGAGGCAAAGAATTGAGAAAACGAGAGAAAGAAAGAAAGAAGAAAAAAATAGAAACAAGGAAAACGAGGAACGAAAGAAAGAATAAATAGGAGGAAGAAAATAGAAAATAAAGTAAATGGGAGAGAGCGAAGGTAAGCGAAGTGAGACGCGACGAAGGATACAAGTACTGCGAAAACATCTTAAAATCTGAAACGATCATTTCAGTTTACGGAATTCCGAATTCATCGCTCTTAATTACCATTCAGCACTAAAATACGCCGTTATACACTTATGAGTAAATCAAGGAAGACAGATGCAGTTGCCATAGATCTCTAGAATTTCGGAAGCAGTAAGCAATATTACGTATAATTACAATAATCTAGGCCTATATTGTAGACTAGTAGATCGTTGTCATACCATCTACCACACTGCACGACGTCACACTCACTTCACTTTGCCTATATAACTTGACTGTATCCTCACCCAATTCACTTCCATTCTGAAGATTGCGGCATCAAATTCCTCCGAAACGTTAGCGACATACCCAAACTTTCCACGGTGCCATCGCCCAAAACAGGGCCATCACAATCCTGAATCATGAAAGTCTAAAATCAAAAATATTATGTTCTGAGGCTGTCTCTCCATTTTGTCCTTGCTTTTCTTTGTCCTTGCTTTTCTTCTATTCTTTCCTCGCTCTGTCTCTTTATGGCGCTCTAAGTACAGAGACAACTTATAATTTTAGTTGCTCACATGTAACTTACGTGTCTGCGTTTGATAACACTGAAAACAAATGACTGTAAATAATTCAGTCTACTAACTTTTGATGAAACTGTACGATTTCCTTTTGATAAAGGCTCGTGGAAGTAGAGCCGGAATGCAGCGTTAGGGAATGCTGCTCCACAGAGAATTTACGCTCCACTGCGTGCAGAGTAGCAATACGTTTGACTTGAGAAATAATAACGTGTTCTATAGGTTTCCATTCTCTGAATTTTCATGAGCCTCCGTGCTACTGAATGCCTCCATCGTGACGATATAAACAAGTAGTGACCTATTGGGGTAGGGGAACACCATCATCGCCCCGTGATCTCAAATCTGTCTAGGGCCAAGTGCATGCAGGTCCAAATATTCATATTCAAAATATGTTAAATTAATCTGCAACTAAAAAGTGCAGAGAATAATTTGTATGCAGTAAATGTTTAAATATAAATTAGGACATAACACATACACATTATGATTATTAGCTCACGTTACGTTAGCGTGTTTTATTCACATATCTCTTAAATTTTGCTCTCATGTAGGTGGGTAATATTCGGTAAAACATTATGTTTCTGGACATTATTAATTGTCCTGTTTTATCTATAAACACCGCCCTATTTATGTTTCAAAACGCAACGTTTCGGGGACTGGAATCTGCCTCCGTCTTCAAGTGAAACCTCTTCAGTTGGGCCCAACCGAGAGAGCTAGTCCCTATCTCAGAAACGTTATATTCTGAAATATAAAGAGGGCCCTGTTTTAGATAAAGTCAGGACCATGGATAATGTCCAGAAACATAATATTTGTAGTAATGTACCACTGTTACACATTTTTAGATATTAATATTCAGTATTTTTTAGAAGAATCTCTTATTTATTACAATCAACAACTTTCCTAATGATAATTTCTACATTACAGCTTAACCATTTCTTACAATTTAAAGTTTCCCTCACCTGCAACTCCACCATACTCTACAGTGATTTTTTTTTCTTTCCTTGGCACTACAGCCGCAGTGGGCCTAGGCCTACCTCCATGAACTTCTCCGTTCACTTCGGTTTTTCTAGATCTTACACATTCGGTAGGACTCCTTGGGTGGATGATCAGCTAGTCGCAAGGCCTCTACCTCTATACAAACACAGAAAAACGCACACACACAAACTAAACATCCATGCCTTGAGTGGGATTCGAACCCATGATCTCGGTTTCCAAGCGAGCGAAGACATCACATGACTTAAGACCGCTCGGTNGAGGGGGATTCGAACCCACGATCTCGGTTTCCAAGCGAGCGAAGACCGCTCGGCTACCGTGACCGGCCCAGTGATTTGTTTTTCATTTCCAATTCACTGTTAATGAAGTACATTTTAATAGCATTTCTTCTGAAAGTTTTCATTTTCCATTACAAAATCCCCGATATCTTAGCAGCATGTTCTCTCTCTCTCAGTAACATTGCACCGAACTTCTATAGCATCGTCTTGGTTAGGTCTTGTGTATGTACGGAATTATCATTTGGGAAACACCAATAAAATGTGAAAACTACTCAAATTGAAGTGATAAGTAGGATTTCAGGTTCTCAGGGCGGTGGTTATGAAAAGCTCTATCTTCTGGGATATAACGCACTGTAGTCTGTTGGAAGTCAACTGTGGTTTCAGGGGAATATTTCTTCTTTTTTCTTGGTCTAAGCGTAAGTAAGTAAGATTCCATGATGTATCAGGCAGAGGGAAGATGAACGGGGGGTCTTGGGGTAGGATGTGTCTCCTTACCTTCCATTCAGTCTTCACAATCGCCTACTTCCTTATCACTGAAGAGGCTCAGGCTGGAGTTACAGATGGATAACACTTGTGCTGGGGGGGGGGGAGCTCTGGCAGTCAGTGTGTGTCACAGGAGCTTACAAATAGCAATCCCACCACTGAATTACCACTTCACAAGTAACTGGTAGGTCTTCAATTAATCATTTGCAAGGTGTTTCACAAATAAGACCAGAAAATTTCCGTTTTTTTTAATCTGTAACAAGTCTCAACAGGCCAGATGATTTCTTATATTTTCCGTTTTTCATTCTTTCTGATTGTGAAGTAGCAATATACAGTTACGATAGGTCACTGTGGCTAACATCTCAAGCATGTACACTTAACAGAACGCTGAATGGATCGTGTTGAACGGAAATGTAGGAACAGGCGACCTCTGCAGAAAGTGTGCCAAACTATATTACGCGTTTACATGTAAAATTGTGTCTACTTTCTCTACTAGTGTATACCTCCATCTTTGTTTCTACCCCTATTACTAATTACTTTTATTTAAGTCTATTTCTCTTTCTAATTACTTCCTCACTGTTCCTATTGACCGAACAGTTAGTACCTTTGCTTCATATTCCCAATTTTACAGCTTCAAATCTAGGCTTATGGATCGATAAGTTTGAGGATTATCGTGGTTTTACTCAGTACCTACAGTCAAATGCGGGATAACACTTCAAACTAGGTCATGACCTCTTCTTTCTACACCAAACCATTATTTCATTATTCACTATGTTTTACCTGAGGTTCTCACAGCGGTGGTTATGAAGAGTTCTGTCTTCTTCGATATAACACCGTGTAGTCTGGTGAAAGTCAACTGAAGTTTTGGAGGAACATATTGCCTAAACGTTGAGGGTAGAAAGGCAACCCAATCAAGAAACGAGCTAGAAGCAGGCAACTGCTCGCTGGACTACATGGCGTTATATCCACGAATACAGAACCCCTCATTACGAATTAATCACCAGATCATTCGACACTGTAAGTCAGAGCTACTGCGCATGTCGTTAAATATAAATGCGTAAATAACTTCTGTCTAGTTTCTTCTCTCTCTTTTTCATTTTTCATTTTTCATTTTTAATGGAAGGCGGAACAGCTGAAGCGGTATAGTAACAAGGCTACTGGCTGGGCGAAAAAGGTTTCGGGTTTCGATTCCCGGTATGGGTAAGAGATTTTTCTCCTCTCCACAGCTTCCAGACCGGCTCTGAGGCCCACCGAGCCTTGTACTCAAAGGGTTCCTTGGGCTGCTTCTTCAGGCGTAAAGTGGCGGGCACGTTAACTTCGCCACTCAAGTAATTCTACATCCACTCTCCCATACGTCTTCATGGCATAGTGCTTAACTGAATAAGCTCAGGGATATCTTTATATTTTTCTTTATTTTAACACTATGGTTTGAAATATGTGTTCAGTTACTAGCGAGATAAATTAATGCTGCCAAATTGCCAGATAGAATAGCTGAAATTCAAACGCCATTTCAGAAGGACTGTCTCGCCTCCGTCTTCAGTGCCGAAGAATAATCGAAGCAATAAACCAGCATGAAACAAGTAGCAAAAACTCGTAAGCCCGCACGTCTAAAGGTGTATTCCAACTGCAAACGCTTGAACACAAACTACCTTGTTAAATAGCTTGAACACCAAAGTTAACCAGAATGCCTCTTAGATTCCTAAGGTTTAAACCGTGCATCGTTTATCTCAGAGGATGTGTTCAGGCACATTCGCTTTTCACGTACTTTTCCATTCTCTGGTTTTGGGGGAACCAAGTCGTGTAGATCTGACAGAGGATCTTAGAGTTTGACTTCCACAGAGACATTTACCGCCTCCAGAGACGCTGATTAACGACGTCAAGTGTCTCGCCGTTTGTAGCTATATCGAAGCGTCGGATGAGGGGTAAATCCTAAGCAATATTTAATATAACAGCGGCTAATATTCCCAGTCTGTCGTATGCAGAGAAGGAAGTGTCGCTCTAGAAGCTACGAAATTAGGGGCAGGAATGGAATGAATAATTTGAGAGTTCACTAACTTATCCTTACTTTCTCCAGTGCAACACAAACTGAGGGCACGCCGTAGCGTAGTTGGTTGAGACACTATGCTACAAGCCGGAGGGTCGCGTGTTAGATTCCCGATGAGACCATTAGATTTTTCAATTGACCTAATTCTTTCAGCCGACTATGACCCTGGGGTCGACTCAGACTCTAATTACAAAGAATACCGAAAACTTAATAGTAGAGTGAATTTACTGACTACACAACATGTTTTTTATTATCACTACATGTTTCGACCTCAAGAGGTCATCCTCAGGTGTACGAACACAGCTGTATAATTACACGAGGTCACATTTGCTTTTTATTCGACCCTGTATCTTATCCAGACTTACGCTCAATAATATATAAAGTTCTTTTATAAAACACAAGTTAAAATATTATTCTAATTTAATTGTTAAAAGTTAAAAGTTCGTGAATCGAAGTTCAATTCATGTCACTGGTCACACTTTCACTTATACCTGTTTTACAGTCTCATACCACTCACACTCACCACTGTGTCCAGTTCTTTCTAACCAGTTTAATAATTATGCCCATCACGACAACGATCATAACAGATCCAGCAGCATCAGAGAACGCGGAAGAACAGTGAGACCTCACAAACAAGTGAAAGTGCAACCAATAACATAAGTTGAACTTTAATTCACGAAATTTTAACCAATAATAATAATAATAATAATAATAATAATTAAACTAGTTAAAAAAGAACTAGACACAGTTGTGAGTGTAAGTAAAATGAGACTGTAAAAACAAGTGAAAGTGTAACCAGTGACATGAATTGAACTTCGATT